>NC_092721.1:162741470-162837073 GCF_047496885.1 Scyliorhinus torazame | reverse complement strand
CACATGGATGTTCTAGTTATTGCTCACAGGCAATAACACAGACAGCTGTCTCAGAGGCTGCATCCCAAGAGAGTGGGAAAACTAGTGCCCCCTGGTTATATAGTGGCCGTGTCCTGTCTGGTGATTGGCTGCTGTGTTCTGTATGTTCATTGGTCATCCTTTGTGTCACTCACTGTCTGTCTGAGCACCATCATATACTTGTGTGTATATTATGACACTAACAGCACTGTGGGTGCATCTGCAGCAGGTGGGTGAAGTGGCTCAGGAAGGTGGCTCACCAGCGCCTTCTCAAGGGCAAACCAGGATTGGGCAACAAATGATGACCTTGCCAGTGACACCCACATCCCGCAAAAGAATAAAAATGGAGAATTGCAGAACCTGAGGTGAAATTTAACTTCTCTGTGAATTCTAAAAGCTTTTTAAGAATACTTGAAATGGGACATGCATTTGAATGCTCTTGTGCATTTGGGCTCACTTGAACATGTCTGTGCCGGAGTTACCCAGGGCATGGGATCAAACGGCCTCGCATCGGAGATCCTCAAGTGCTTATAGCACTGGTTTCCACAAACATGGACCAGGTGTACTGGCACTTGGGGGGGATCACCCAGGTGATCAGGAGCCCCTGAGTGGTCAGGCTCTGGGCAGCGTGGTACCCTGGTACCCCAGATGCCACCCAGGCACCATGCCACTGCCAGCCTGGCAGTGCCACCCAGTTACCCTGGAAATGCCAGCTGAGTGCCACCCTGGCAAAGCCAAAGTTCCAGGTGACACTGCCAGGCTGGAAGGGGCACTGCCAGGGTGCCAGTCTGACAGTGCCAAGGTGCTCAGATGGCCCCTTGTCCGTGCCAGGAATCGGGCCCGAGGATGCCCTCTCTTTATGAGGTGGATGCGGCGGCCTCGAGGACCCCCGATTGGTAAGTTGGAACGTTAAGGGGTCCGGAGGGCGCGGTCGGGGGCTTAAGAGATCGGGGCGCCATTTTAAAATGGCGCCTGATCTCTTCCTGCACTGCCAAGCCGAGCTCGGTAGTGCAGGAAATGGGCCCAAGTGCGGCTTCAACGCCAAGGCCCAGAAAACAAGCAGAATCCTGTTGAAAAGCGGGATCATTCTCATCGCTGAAAGCACCGGGAAACATCCAGATAAACACGCCAGAAACGGAACTCTGTTTCAGTCAATTAAATCGCACCCTATATCCTTCCCAGAATTAAAAAGGGACAACTGAAGGCTGTTTTGGCTAAAGGACATTCCAGTTCATGAATAGCATTGTTAGAGAGAATGGATCTATTGGAGCTTATCCCGGCTCAGTGATGTTGCGTGACAAAATAAAAACTTAAAAGAGGAAGAACCATAAAAATTGATTACTAAACTGATTTAACATATATTTAAACAATCAGCTGTTCCTGCAGGGGAAAGGTTTTTACAGTCTGACCACATTAACTCAGTGATTCCATGAGTAAGTAATTTCATATTATGCATGAACTGTAGAAAGGTCAAATTTGTTAATATTGCCCTACAAAATCATTCAAGATTTTGCTGCAAAGAATAAATTCATTCCCTCACAAAAGCTGGGAATGTCTGAGATATTGGGCGAAATTCTCCGTTATCGGCGCAAAGTCCGCCTATCGGCACAAGAATCGGCGCAAATCTGACTTGCGTCACGCCGGAAAAATCGTTGCAAAGTCTCCGGTCCGAACTGGGCTAGCAGCGACGTGACGGGATCCGCGCTTGCGCACGTGGTTCACGCCGTGCAGCATCATACACGCCGCACGGCGTGACGGCTCATAAGGACGCGCTGCTTCCCCCCCACCCGAACGTAACACCCGACCGGAACACCCGACTGGATGGATGGCCGCCGCTCAGCCCCGAGGTTCCAGTCACGGGATGTGGAGGCGCTCCTGGACGCGGTGGAGCAGAGGAGGGACGCCCTGTATCCCGGGCACGGCCGCAGAGTTGCCCCACACCACAGCCGGCGTCTGTGGAGGGAGGTGGCAGAGGCCGTCACCTCTGCAGCCCTGACACGACGGACAGGCACCCAGTGCCACAAGAAGGTGAACAACCTCGTCAGATAAGGCAGGGTGAGCCTCCCCCCCGCCCGATATCCATATCCCCCTCCCCAATATCCCCCACTCCCCCATATCCCCCTTCCCCCATATCCCCCCTCACCCATATGCCCCCTCCCCCATATCCCCCCTCCCCCATATCCCCCCTCCCCATATCCCCCATATCCCCCCTCCCCATATCCCCCCATCCCATATCCCCCCTCCCCATATCCCCCCTCCCCATATCCCCCTCCCCCATACCCCCCCTCCCCCATATCCCCCCTCCCCCATACCCCCCTCGCCCATATCCCCCTACCCCATATCCCCCTCCCTCATACCCCCCTCCCCATATCCCCCCTCCCATATCCCCCTCCCCCATAATCCCCCTCCCCCATATCCCCCCTCCCCATATCCCCCCTCCCCCATATCCCCCCTCCCCCATGTCCCCCCTCCCCCATATCCCCCCTCCCCCATATCCCCCCTCCACCATATCCCCAAGTGAATCCAGCCCTAACGTTAACCTCTGCAATATATGCGCAAACGATGGCGTGCATTCATATACCTGCCTAGCACTGTTGCCTTTTACCCCTCCCCCCCCTCCCCCCCCCCCCTCCCCCCCCCCCCCCCCCCACCACAGGAGAAACGCGCACACAACACCAGGGAGCATGTGAGGACTGGAGGAGGCCCCGCTGATGAGAGGCCACTGACCGAACACGAGGAAAGGGCCCTGGAACTGGCTGGCGGACCTGAGGACCGGGAGGTTGCTGATGCAGAGGTCGGGGGCGTACTAGCAAGTGAGCCACCGACAGCCCGTCCCCATATCCCCCCTCCCCTATATCCCCCTCCCCGATATCACCTGATCACTGCCTGCGTGTCTAACCATGCATGCTTCATTGTGTATCGCAGGAGCAAACGTCGAGGCACCCATCCCCGCAGATGCAGACCGCCCGCAGGATGCCCCTCGGAGGCCACGGGAGACGGAGAGACCCGGACCCTCCGGCATGCGACGCCCGCAGGATGCCCCTCGCACACCACGGGAGACGGAGAGACCGCACCCTCCAGCATGCGACGCCCGCAGGATGCCCCTCGCACACCACGGGAGACGGAGAGACCCGGACCCTCCGGCATGCGACGCCCGCAGGATGCCCCTCGCACACCACGGGAGACGGAGAGACCCGGACCCTCCGGCATGCGACGCCCGCAGGGTGTCCCTTGGAGACCACGGGAGATGGAGAGACCTGGAGCAACAGGGAGACGACGCCCCCGTCACATGCGGGTGCGACGACGCAGGCGTGTGCCACCCAGCGACGAGAGGGGCAGCCACAGGCCCCCGTCACAGCCGAGCCAGGACACCACTGCCCAGGACACCACTACCCGGGACACCACTACCCAGGAAGACGAAATACCGGACAGTGACTCAGAGTGGATGGGTGGAGACGAACCCCCACCCCAAAGTGCTATGGACTCAGAGTGGGACGAAGAGCACGACACAACGCCACTGCTGTCACCAACACCCTCCACCATCACAGAAACACTCACCTCGGTTGGGCACTTTAGTAATGAGGCGTCTGGTACACTCACTGGTGCGCACAACACAGCCGTCCCGGTACAGCAGGTGGAGGTCGGAGCAGCAGAGGGGCTGGGCGGTTGGAGGGCAGCCCAGCCCAAGCGAACATCTGCCGCCCAGATGGATCCCGGGTTCCTGGAGTTACCACACCCACACATAGATCCGATGCAACCACTGGCCCGGAGACGAGCGAAGAGGGTGACGGCCGGCTTGCGGCGGCTGCAGTCGCAGGTGGAGGAGTCCACCCGCGTCCAGGAGCTGGGAGTGGTGCCGGTCATGCGTGCCACCCAGGCCGACACCGCACGGGTGGCGTCCGCAGTGGAGGCAATGGGTGCGACGGTGTCAGACATGGGGAACGGTTTGCGAGGCGTGGGGCTTTCCGTGCAGGCGGCGTCTGTGGCCCAGGACATGGCTGCCCTCTCACAGGAGGCCATGAGCCAGTGCCAGCGCCAGATGGCAGAGGCGCTCAACGCCATGGCCCAGTCTCAGCAGGCCATAGCCCAGTCTCAGCAGGCCATAGCCCAGTCTCAGCAGGCCATAGCCCAGTCTCTGCAGGCCATGGCCCAGTCTCAGCAGACCATCGCTGAGGGGCATCGGCGCCAGTGGCCATGTGCGAGCCGGCGTCGCACTGTCACAGACAGGGTTTGCCAACCCCTTGGGCTCCATGGCTGCAAACCTGCAGACCCCTGTCGATACCAGCACGGGCCAGATGTCGGGGGGGAGTCGGATGGCCAGTCCGTTCGCATCCCCCACCCATGTAGAGGCCTGGGGGCTATCGGGCACCCCGAGGGAGGAGGAGGTGGTGTGGTCCGTCCCGGCTCCCCCTGTAGGGGAGGTCCCGGAACACCGCAACACCTCGGACACCCCCCCTTCCGTCCCAGGTGCATCGGGTGGGCAACGGGCAGGACAGGCTGGCAGCTCGCCATCCCAGTCGCCCGGGCCGCAGCCTGGCCCATCTAGGCCAGGACGCCCCAGGAAACGGCCGCCAAAGGGATCCTGTGTCAGAGGGCAGGAATCACAGGAGTCCTCCTCCAGTTCTGCTGTACCATCTGGGGAACCACGTAGACGTAGTCAAAAGGCCGGTAAGGCCAAACAATTAGACACTGAGTAAGTTGGCACGGGTGCAGGGCACAGATGAGTTTTAGGGGCTAGGGCACGTGCATGAACTCAATTAAAGTCAATGTTACACCTACAGAAGCTGCCTTTGTGCTCTGTCCAAAGCGTGCGGGGGTGTCATGTACGTTGAGCGCAAGTGTGTGTGTGAGGGGTGGTCTTACCTCAGCCCCAGGTGAGTCTGCCCCATTCCCCCTGGGCCGCCATCAACATCCCCCCGGGCAGAGGACGGGACCGTGCGCTGCAGTGTCACAGCCGCATGCAGGGATGGTCCGGGTGGATGGTGGTACTGGGGCCATGGGTCAGACATAGTCCAACGATGTGGAGCCAGGAGCTCATCGCAGGGCGGGTTGTCATCATCATCCATGGCCTGCAATAGACACGCGTCCACCCGCAACTGTGTGAGCCCTCCGTTGTGCCGCAGGTGGATCGGCAGTGGGGGGGGGGGTGGTGTGCATGCGGGTGGGGTGGGTGGGGTTGGGGAGGGGGGTGAGGGTGCTGGGTGGGTGGATGGGTGGGGGGTGTGGGTGATCGGCTGTTGCCATGGTGTGCGGTCCGTGGCCACACTACCCGATTCCCACGCCCATCAAGTCAGTGAAGCGGGCAGCTATCAGTCTGTCCCATGCCCGCTGGGCCAGCCGGTAACGGTGGACAGCCACCCGCCTGTGTCTAGCCCGTCTGCCCTGACCATTGCCCCCATCCCCCTCATCTGGGGAGGACTGCGCCTCTTCCTGCTGCTCCTCCACTCCGCCCTCCTCTGCCTGCAGCACATCGCCCCTCTGTTGGGCTATGTTGTGCAGGACGCAGCACACCACAATGATGCGGCCGACCCTATCTGACCGATACTGGGGGGCACCCCCAGAGAGGTCCAGGCACCTGAAACGCATCTTCAGCACACCAAAGCACCTCTCTATCACTCCCCTTGTCGCTACATGGGCATCATTGTAGCGGTTCTCCGCCTCATTGTGTGGCATCCGTATAGGCGTCATCAGCCACGATTGCAATGGGTAGCCCCTGTCGCCTAGCAACCAGCCCCTCAGCCGGGATGGCGTCCCTCGTACATGCCGGGGATGGATGACCGCGACAACACGTATGAGTCGTGTACACTGCCTGGGTAACAGGCGCAGACGTGCAGGATCATCATGCGGTGGTCGCAGACCACCTGTATGTTCATCGTATAGGTCCCCTTCCTATTGGTAACACGGCCCTGTTATCTGCAGGTGGCCGCACGGCGACGTGCATCCCATCAATCACGCCCTGGACCATGGGGAACCCGGCCACGGCAGAGAAGCCCACGGCCCGGGCATCTTGGCTGGCCCGGTCCACAGGGAAGCAGATGTAGCGGTGTGCCATGGCATATAGGGCATCTGTCACTGCCCGGATGCACCGATGCACCGATGTCTGCGATATGCCGGACAGGTCCCCACTCGGTGCCTGGAATGACCCCGTTGCATAAAAGTTCAGGGCCACCGTAACCTTGACGGACACGGGGAGAGGGTGTCCCCCGCCAGTGCCACGCGGTGACAGGTGTGCCAGCAGGTGGCAGATGTGTGCCACGGTTTCCCCGCCTCATCCGGAGTCTCCTCCTGCATTCCCGGTCCGTGAGGTCCTGGTATGACAGCCGGGGCCGGTACACACGGGGCGCCCTCGGGTGCCTCCGTTGCCGTGGGGCCGCGACGTCATCCTCCCCCTCCTCGTCCTGTCGGTCAGGTGTCCCTCCAGCCTGGGCGGCTGCCGCCTGCCCCTCTGCGGCAGCCTGCGGCAGCCTGCGCCGCCTCTCTGGCACGCTCCTCCTCCTCCTCCTCATCCAGGGCAACATAGACATTAGCGGCTGACTCCACGGCGGCCAACATCGCTGGATGGTCTGAAAACATGATGGCCTGGTTGGGGGTTGGGGGGGGGGGGGGGGGGGGGGGGGGGGGAACGACGACATGTCGTCATTGCCCATATCCCCTCCTTCCCCCCAGCCAGGTGGCATGGACCGCATGGGTCCAACTGTTGGAGGCTGGCACCTGGCCAGGTGGACCAACTCACTTGCCCTCGCAACCCCCTCCCCGGCACGGACCCACCCATCCCCCTCCCCGGCACGGACCCCCCCATCCCCCTCCCCGGCACGGACCCCCCCCCATCCTCCTCCCCGGCACGGACCCACCCCATCCCCCTCCCCGGCACGGACCCCCCTACCCCCCTCCCCGGCACAGACCCCCCCCCCCATCCTCCTCCCCGGCACGGACCCCCCCCCCATCCCCCTCCCTGGCACGGACCCCCCCATCCCCCTCCCCGGCACGGACCCCCCCCATCCTCCTCCCCGGCACGGACCTCCCATCCCCTTCCCCGCACGGACCCCCCATCCCCTCCCCGGCACGGACCCCCCCCATCCACCTCCCCGGCACGGACCCCCCCCATCCTCCTACCCGGCACGGACCCCCCCATCCTCCTCCCCGGCACGGACCCGCCCCCCCATCCCCCTCCCCAGCACGGACCCCCCATCCCCCTCCCCGGCACAGACACCCCCCCCCCCAATCCCCCTCCCCGGCACGGACCCCCCCATCCTCCTCCCCGGCACGGACCTCCCATCCCCTCCACGGCACGGACCCCCCACCAATCCTCCTCCCCGGCACGAACCCCCCTATCCTCCTCCCTGTCACGGCCCCCCCCCCATCCCCCTCCACGGCACGGACCCCCCCCCCATTCTCCTCCCCGGCACGGACCCCCCCCCCCATCCTCCTCCCCGGCACAGACCCCCCCCATCCCCCTCCCCGGCACGGATCCCCCCGTCCCCCTCCGCGGCACGGACCCCCCCCCATCCTCCTCCCGGCACGGACCCCCCCCATCCTCCTCCCCGGCATGGACCTCCCATCCTCCTCCCCGGCACGGACCCCCCATCCTCCTCCCCGGCACGGACCCCCCTCCTGGCACTCCCCCGGAGGCCAGCCCACTCTAACCACCCCCCCCCCCCCCCCCCCCCCCGCCGCACACACACACACAAAACCCGACACACACCTCTCCCCCACACATTCAGACTGCGGCCACGCCATCGCCTGCCCAGCGGCCAACCCCCCAGGCCGTCACTCACCTCCACGCTGGTCGGCGTGAGCCTGGAGCACAGGTTCACGCCGATGAAAAGGAGGTTTGATTTACGTCGACGTGACCGGTCATCACGTAGACGGGACTTCGGCCCATCTGGAAGGGAGAATATCGGCAGGCCCAAAATCGGCTGCCTTGCGCACACCCGTGCCATTCTCCGACGTCTGCGGCGCCATTAACGCCCCGCCGACTTTTCTCCCTTCGGAGACTTCGGCAACCGGCGTGGGCGGGATTCACGGCGGCCAACGGCCATTCTCCGACCCGCTGGGGTGTCGGAGAATGACGCCCCATTGGGCGGGATTCTCCGAGCCCCCGCTGGGTCGAAGAATTGCCGGGGACTGGCGTTAATCCCACCCCACCAGTTCCCGAATTCTCCAGCACCGGATATTCGGCGGGGGTGGGAATCACGCCGCGCTGGTTGGCGGGCCCCCCCCCCCAGCGATTCTCCGGCCCGCAATGGGCCGAAGTCCCGCTGCTGGAATGCCTGTCCCGCCGGCGAGATTCAAACCACCTCTCTTACCGGCGGGACAAGGCGGCGCGGGTGGGCTCCGGGGTCCTGGGGGTGCAAGGTGGGCGGGGCGATCTGGCCCCGGGGGGTGCCCCCACAGTGGCCTGGCCCACGATCGGGGCCCACTGATCCGCGGGCGGGCCTGTGCCGTGGGGGCACTCTTTTCCTTCCGCGTTCGCCACGGTCTCCACTATGGCGGAGGCGGAAGAGACCCCCTCCACTGCGCATGTGCGGGGATGCCGTGAGCGGCCGCTGACGCTCCCGCGCATGCGCCGCACGGCAAAGTCATTTCCGCGCCAGCTGGCGGGGCACCAAAGGCCTTTCCCGCCAGCTGGCGGGGCGGAAATAAGTCCGGCGCGGGCCTAGCCCCTCAAGGTGAGGGCTCGGCCGCTCAAGATGCGGAGAATTCTGCACTTTTGGGGCGGCGCGATGCCGGACTGATTCGCGCCGTTTTTGGGGCCGGTTGGCGGACATCGCGCCGATTGCGGAGAATCCCGCCCATTAAAATTGGCTGGACACTGCAAACAGGCTATCTTGAATAGTAATCCTAATCAGACATTCCCATCGAGTACGAAATATGGGGTTCATAACATGTCTGCAGCATTTTTAATAATAATCTTTATTGTCACAAGTCGGCTTCCGTTAACACTGCAATGAAGTTACTGTGAAAAGCCCCTAGTCGCCACACTCCGGCGCCTGTTCGGGTACACAGAGGGAGAATTCAGAATGTCCAATTCGCCTAACAGCACGTCTTTCGGGACTTGTGGGAGGAAACCGAAGAACCCGACGGAAACTCACGCAGACACGAGGAGAACATGCAGACTCCACATAAATAAATCGTATGTTTATAGTTTAAATGGCTTTTCTCTCTCTTCCCTGCCTTCTGGCAAGTGCCTGATCTTTACCTGTCATTCATGATACAAGATACCAAATATTGTTAATATTATCCCTTCACTTCAGACCCTTGTATACTCCATGCACAGAGCTATTTGAGACACCTGAGACATCTTCCTACTTTCCATATGACAAGCTAATCTGAACCCTTGAGGCATTGATGAAGTGGCAGTTTATATCATAGAATTTACAGTGCAGAAGGAGGCCAATCTGCCCACAGAGTCTGCACTGGCTCTTTGAAAGATCACCCTACCCAAGCCCACACCTCTACCCTATCCCCATAACCCCACCCAGCACTAAGGGCAATTTTGGCCACTAAGGGCAATTTAGCATGGCCAATCCACCTAACCTGCACATCTTTGGACTGTGGGAGGAAACCGGAGCACCCGGAGGAAACCCACACAGACACGGGGAGAATGTGCAGACTCCACACAGGCAGTGACCCAAGCCGGGAATCGAACCTGGGACCCTGGTGCTGTGAAGCAACAGTGCAAACCACTGTGCTACCGTGCCACCCTATTCATACTCTGGGCACAGCAGCCTTATATAATTAAGTGTGAACAGCTGCCATTTTCCGGGTTGACAGGAATTTAAGTGCGTTGATGTTGTACAAAGTTTATTAAATATCCAGGTCCCATGCAAATTAAAAGAGCTCCCAATAATTATATTAGTGTCCCTGGAAAGCTATCCACCTAGCCTGCACCTATTTCAGTGGCTGCTACAAGGGAAGGATGTAATAAAGACTACTATATTTCAAGAGTGTCCTGCTCTTTCAAATAGGCCTTCTATCATTTGTGCATCCCTGTTGCTTGGCCAGAGGTTGATGTGTGAATGAAGCTTTTCTGGCCCAAGCTAATTTTCTTCTCTCAGAATGTTTTCAATTTTAAGGACCACCAACAGCCCTGTAACAACTACTGGTTTAAAATAGCCCAGCCCAGAAACCCGTGGTGCTCCTATTGAATTCCATAGTAAGCACCAGAAAAATGCTTCAATGAACCAACCTCACGTTGTCAAATGAAACCAGCTCTGAGGACCACAGATTCGCTGAGGTACCATAGTCCTGACAGTATTGTCTTTGTACTGCATAATTTGTCCTGCTGCCTCTGCTTCTAGCTACTTCGACCAGGAGAAAGTGTCATGCTATAGTTTTTAGTTTAGGAAGGTACCTGGTCGGCGCAGGCTTGGAGGGCCGAAGGGCCTGTTCCTGTCCTGTATTGTTCTTTGTTCTTTGTTCTATGCCACGCCCATCTGTCTTGCACCATCCTCACATATCCATTATAGCTCATCTGCAACCGCCCTGTGACATCCATCATCCAACCACGCCCAGATCGACCCCTCTTTCTGCTGCCTTCTGTAGTGATCTCTGTATATGTAAATGCATGATTGGTTGATGTGCAGTCAGTACAGTCAGATGATCACTAGAGGGCAACACTAACAGGGAGTATATAAGCAAGCTCAAGCAGTTTTCCCGCTCTCTTTGTGTGCGTAGCTAGAGGATAGAAGTGTGACCAGCTCAGAGTGTAGAATATTATATCCATTGTTAATTTAATCCAGTCTTGGTTAATTCAACTACTAGTCAAAATATTAAAGTAAAGAACTCACAAGTATATTACTTTGTTACTCAATAAATAATTTGTCATCAACTGGAAGATTTTGAGTGTTTATCATCAAAGTTAAGTATAACTCGGCAAGACAAATGAGGAGTGTATATATTACACCCTTGTAATATAACACCCTCTACCTTGTCCTCTCAAAGATATCTCTGTAGATTTCCTCGTCTGATCATATGGCTGAAATACTGACATTTTCTTTTCTGGTTGTCATTTTTTAGAGTTCTTTTACTCTTGTAAGTTCAAACACCTCAGTTTTCTTCTGGATTATATGTCCATGATGTCCAAAATATAGAAAACGCAGAACTGTGATCTGTGCATTTGGATTCAAAGTGTGAAATTCAATTTGATATTGAGCAGTCATATCTCAGATGAAAATGTTCACCTTTATTAAGTTAAAGCAAGTTTCTGTCATCAGAACCTTAATCTATTTCAGCCAGATAGTCTCTTCTCTGTGACCTGAAATGAATGTGGATTGGATGAATTTATATGTTCTCCAACCAGCACCAAGCAGGTGCTTGATCACAATGCAGTACTACCTCAAATTTGGCAATCTCAGTTAAAAGGCCTTCAAATTCATCTGTGGCTTTGTTCTTCCCTATCTCTGGGCGTGATTTTCCCACTGCATTGCTCCCGGCTCCGCATTGGCCATGACGGATGGATCGCGGGGAGGCCCAAATTGGGTTCCACACCAGGTGTTAATCGTTGCACGAGTCACACGGCATGATCTGGATCATGCCCTTTGTGGGGAGCGTGGAGGGGGGGGGGGGGGAATGAATTAGTCATCCAGGTTTAAGTAGCGATATATGTGTGTAAAGTTTCCTTTCTTTTCTGTTTGCTGAGTATCTGAAGACCTTTATACAAACGTTCAGTTTTTTGGTATTTGGACAACTGTGTGAGCTATTGAACAGAGTGAACTCCATCCTGCCTATCACAATACCAAGCTCCTTGCGACACTACAATACTTTCAAGGGAAATCACAAAACTAGAGCCTTTAAAAGATCATTTAAAAGTTCATTTTATTCCATTGCCTTTAAATTTTGGTTCCTTTGTTCCACATTCTCAAATTTGATTGAATGATTGTGTGAAATAATTACTTTGAAAATTTCGTGTATTTTTTTAAAAACCTTAGAATATTATCAGCCATGAATTTTCCTTTATTTGCTGTACTGCTCTTAATGATATTCAACTGACTTGTAGGAAGAATTTGTTCTGATAGAGTTTAATTCATTGCTCAAGAGCCTGTGTAGGTAGAATGTTCTCCCTCCAGTATGTATATAATATATATGATGAGCTACTGTCAGAAATAGTTCAAACATTTTTCCAGCCAAAGGCTGGATAGTGTTAGTTTAAGTGAGGAAGTTCAGAACAAAGGGCTCACTCAACACGTTTGAGTATTTAAAGCATGTATATTAACGAGGCTTATCGGGACTACTCACAAAACACTTTTTTTGAACTGTTAAAGATTAAAAGCAATTATACATATAAATCTGGGAATTACTATTTGAACATGATTTTAATAAAAATGTTAATATTTTTACAAAAGGAATGACATTTGATCAGGCATTACAAACAGTGCTTTGTAGTCTTTATATAAAGCAAATTATCTATCGCTGGGAGAAGGCAGAATATTTGACATTTGAGAATAATTTGGTGAAGAGTACTCCACCGAAAGACCTACTTTCTGTTTTATTGCACTTAATTAAACTCTTCATAAATAATCATTTTTTGGAAGGGAGGACCTGTCAATTTCTGGTGCAGGTGTCTGCAGAATTATTTCTTTCAAGCGTAACAATGATCTTCCCTGCTAGGTGGGAACTATGGTAGAATGTAGAAGGATGATTGTCTCTACCTTACGTGTGCTAAAATCGATATGGATTCTCTGTCGGCGCGATCCTCCACTGGCAGTACACTCACACCCGCGTTTTTCCCGACGGCATGGGGGGTGCCCACAATAGGAAACCCCATTGGTGGCTGCCGGGACAGAGGATCCCGCTGCTGGCGGGAGCGCGTTGCACCACAAAATTGGTGCAGCGGGATGGAGAATCCCTTCTGCTTGGATTAAATCTTTGTCTAAAGACAGGATACAATCTATTAACTGATAAGCCAGTGGTTGTTTCACAAGCTTTATTGTCTTTCTTTTCTCTCCACCTTTCCGACAGGTGGACATTCTGAACTGAACTACAGCTCCAGGGAAATTGGCCACTCTCTTTTATCTTCTCCAATGTTTGAACATTGACAGTGAACGATAGGACATTGTTCTCCCACGGGACCATAACAGCTGGATCCAAACCTGTCTCCACCTGACATCGATGAAAGTGCACTTCCTAAAACCGAGGTCCGAAATAGCAACAGATAGATAGCCATTAGATAGCCGGGGGGGGGGGGGCACATTCCCAGTGCTAGAAGTGCCAAGAACATCCCCTCTAATTCCACCCAGAACAGACTCTGATTTTGTTTGATCTGATCGTGCCCACAGTGTGGGTGAATACTGGTTTGGATCTCACCCAAAAAGCCGATGGAAGACACCCCGCCACATTCTCCCAAAAAGACACTCAGAAATTGTTGGGTTGAATTCTGCCCGTTAACTCTCTCTCCACAGATGTTGCTGCCTGAGCCACTGAGTATTTTCAGCACTTTCTGCTATTGTCAGATATGCACCAGCCACATTATTGTGCTTTTGTGTGCCAGCACTAAAATGCTTTAACAAAAGTTAGCATGTGAAAGGACTTTGCGAACAATTCAGGGAAACATTACAAAAGAGGAAGTGTATATTTCTCTGGAGAAAACTAGATCAACTTACCGGTATATCTCCACAACATGGAAATATAGGAAAGAAGGAAAAGTTCTCACATCTTCTCTCCCATCACACCCTGTTCCACACCTGGAGATGACAACCTACGATTTACTGATTTTGGGTCAAGGTGGGTTCTTTATATGCATCTGCAATGGTACAGCTAACCATCAATAGCATTAAAACCTCGGGATTATAGCTCCCCCATAAACTACATAAGGGTTTGTGGTAGAGGCTGCAGACAGAAAGTATCTCAGTCATTATATCAGGATGTGGCCTTCCCTTAGAGATTTATTATTGCATATGCCCCAAACCATCTTTGTTCTGTCCAAAAAACACTTCTTTCTTTTAAAAAAGGGAAGCCCAAAATGGTGCACAGTACTCTAAATATAGCCAGATGAACAAGTTGTACATGGTCAGAATAACTTGCTTAAACTTTAATTTAAATACCTTTGTGATGCAAACACATTGCATGGTGAGCTGAGCTATTAACAGTTTCACGTTCACTGGATGCTGTATAATCTGCAAATCCTTTTTCTTTTCCATCTCTGAAAATGCTCCATGTATATACTCGTCATTTTCCAAAATGCCTTTACCCACAATCTAGCCAACTTGCCATTTCTTATTGCAGCCATTCAATTGGTTTAGAATCTCTTGCACATAACCAGTCCTCTTTATACTCACCAGCTGAACATGCATCTCCCCACCATTAGAAAATGTTACGATGTTATATTACAAGCTGGACTCTCAGAACTTTTGGATACTACAGCTCGGAAATAAATATTCTGCAAGCCACTTTTCACCATCTCCCAGACACAGCTCTTTACATTTATCATTATGGCGTGACCCCGTTGCCTCGTGACAAATCCACCTCCAATCCAGTCAGTTAATCTGCTTTTCATTCAAAAACATTAACCTTCCCGAAGCACCTCCTATGGATAATTTCATGAAAGGACCTCTGAAAATTAAGCCCCTTATATCAACTGGACAGTTGTTGGATCACTAACATATTTGTAATGCATGTGTCATTACTGTTTAAATCTGTGCGGGATTCTCAAGGTAGCCTCTGAACATTTGAAGGAGAACTGATTATTTTTTCCACAAGACTGTCAAACATTCCTCGCCGATGATAGTTAGCTGACTGTTCCATAATTTCCAGGTTCCTATGTTTTGAATATCTACCTTCCAGTCATAAGAATACCACCCGATAATTTGGAAGGTAATGATGGGGATCCTGAAAATATCATTAGAATCTTACCTCATTTGACCCAGAAGTTTTGTTGCCATTTAATTATCTGACTGTCTTCACATAACAAACCTTACTGACCTCCAAATACACTTCACATTTCGGAACCAGCATGAGTAGCGAGAATTTATATACAACCTTTAGCAGTAGTTTCTGACCCTCTATAATAGTCCTGTCACACTTGTATTCTATAAAGATTTTATCTGAACATTAATATACCTTCTCAGACTTATTACTTTTGTTCTTCTGTTTTCATAAATATTTTTCTTTGACCTTTAGATTATTTTTACCATTTGTATTCAACACTACAATCTAACTTCCCAGCCAATTTATCGAAACTGAAAGGAGATCTGCTCTATGATAACTATTCTGCTATAATACCTAATTTATTTTTCAGTTTTAGAACAGTTTTTCATCACTCCACTGATCCATCCATCCATCCTAAATTACTTGTAAAATCTGAATCTCTGAGAAGAGGATTATTAAATCTCCATTTAAAGAACATCCTTGGAATATAAATGTGACTGTGTGATTACTAGAGTGTGTAATGCCTTTAATACAAAAATGCCACTGTGCACTGGGAAGGACAGTGAGTAGAAGTTAAAGAGAACCCATGCAAAAAGAAGATATATAGGCGTGAAAAGGGCAGTGAAGTTAAATGAAAAAGCCAGCCAGCTACTGGTACAAGCTGACAAAATGTTTATTTAAATTAACTGCGACCACAGAGACCTAACAAAAAGACGGGATCAAAACCAAATTAAAGGTTTCTCTGAAGTAAAAGAGTTTGGACTGAGATAATAGATTAAATTGCAAAAAAAAAGAGGTTACGCTGATAGAGCTTTGGAGGTGGTAATAGCAATTCTAGAAATTATTTGGATCCAAATTAATATCATGGTTAAATGGCCTCATAGGGAACTTATGATTAGCAAATCAAAAATTCTACTCGTACTCAAGTTTGCAACTTCAATTTAATACTCAGTCCGGTATTTTCTATACTTTATTTCGTATAATCACTTCTGCAATCCTATGCTGACAAATGTAAGAAGGTTTAAAAATTACCACTGTTTTTACAAGCACTAATGTTGAAATTATACTCATTGAATGGATCCTTCAGGAAATGCGATTCAAATTTGTATCAGAAACATGATGGACTGTGCAGCACCACATGTTAGCGTAGTGTCCTTTTACCTCTGCAAACTGAACTAAAATTAATTTAATCTGAAAATCAAAACTCATCTGACTGTTGCCTGTATTGGTTTCACGTATAAAATAGGTGGAAGCAGTCTCATCGCCGTTTCTTGTAGATGTGATCTGTTATACTAATCTGCACATAATCAAATGCAAATTGTCAGCTGCTCCCAGGGAATGTTGAGTGTGTAAAATCTAAACATTCACATTGGCGTTCTTGCGTTTAGGAGAGGAGGGAGTGGATGAAGCTGATACTGAGCGTCAATGTGGATAATATGATCCAGTAGAGATCCATAATGTTTGAAAATGATTTTGAGCTTCCAATTAATAGTTTAAAATTTTAAAGATTTCACGTTTGAAACCTTTTACTGCAACGAGTGATCAAACACATTACTGGCAACATTCTTGTCATTTTGCAGGCAATGTATACTTTAAACGATAGAAGGTGGCATTCCCCTTCCCATCACATTCTCCAAGAGATTATAGTTACCATAACTCCCAGCTACCAATGAGTTCTGTATCCCCATTTCGTTGAGTAGTAACTTTGAGTGACCATCCCTAGGTGCTTACTTCAGTTTTCAGAGAGCTTCTTAATCCACCAGGAGCAGGAAACCTGATCTGATGATTCTTCTTCCGCCTGGCCATGCCAGACCAAATCTCTTGGAATCTCTGGAACTTCCACATAGAATTTCTGTCTGTGTGTGACAGTTGCTGGTTTGTAGGGCAGCTTGTAACCTGACCTCAAAATGGTTTCCTCTGTCTTCTTCCCCATGACAGCGTGAAACACAACAACCTTGAAAGGTAGAAATGTGAATTAGCTATCTTTGACTGCAAACTTCCTTTCATCTTAGAAGTAAATGGGCAAACTGCAACACAACTGTTTATTTATTTATTTTTTAATATAAATTTAGCATACCCAATTAATTTTTTCCAATTAAGGGGCAATTTAGCGTGACCAATCCACATACCCTGCACATCTTTGGGTTGTGGGGGTGAAACGCACGCAAACACGGGGAGCATGTGCAAACTCCACACGGACAGTGACTCAGAGCCGAGATCGAACCTGGGACCTCAGCGCCGTGAGGCAGCAGTGCTAACCACTGTGCCACGGTGCTGCCCTAGCACAACTGTTTATAACCCAATACCTACAACATCTTTCTGGGACGTTGGAAGACTCTGGGTCCACGAATGGTAAACTTAGAGTCTGTTGCCATTGTCTCCAAGTGTAAGTGCCTTGAATTTTCTTCCCAGCAAAACAATCTATGGCCATCTTTGATCTCTAGCAATCAAACCACTGAGGCTTGCTGTCAGGCAGACTGCAGAACGGGTCACATGACTCCTTCATTTACCTTAATTTTAAAGATACAGTCCCAAAATATAATGATGTTATAAATCTCATAATTGTGACAAAATGTGTTCCCACACTTTTCACATCTTGTCATGCTTACTGTTTATTTCTTCCATGTGAAAACGTCAAGAAATAAAATGCAACATATTTTCATTCTTTTCTACTCTGCTACATACTATTGTATAGCTACCAGCTACCTTAATTCATTTTGTATTTCATTCAATTCCCCATTCTCTGTCTTTACGTTCTCCCATGTGTGTCCCACTTTCTCCGCTAATAAAATATGAAGTAATTGTTCACAGTGGGAGTTCATTCCATGTTTATCTCTGACGCCTTTTATTCACTTCATGCTTCCTTTGCTTAATGCCTTTCAGGGCCGGATGCTTAATGGAGGAAGCCCACTGCATCTCTGATTTAGTTGTGTGACTTTCAGCTCACAAGCCACTTCCTTGTTCCTTTCTAATCTGATCTGCTATTATCCTCAATAAACTCCCAGGTGTTTTCGAGGGGCAGAACACAGACATTGTACAAGCTTTCATTTTCCAATCAATAAATTTGAAACGGAGCACTGTGCAATGGAAATGATATGGACTCCATTTTAATGAAACGTTGCAGAGAGCACTCAGCATTTTAGATCTATATTTATGACCTAAGTAACAGAAATATTTTTAAACAAGGTGCTCCCACTGAGCTCTGTATATGGGAGAAACGGCAAGCGGCAGATCGGAGAAATTGAATCTGCGTGGTGGTGTGTGGGGGGAGGAGGACATTCACATGAAGGGAGATTTAGATTTAGATTTCTAAAGAGAAAAATTGAGGCAATAGAGCAAAATCATAGAATCTACAGTGCCGAAGGAGGCCATTCGGCCCATCGAGTCTGCACCGGCTTTTGGAAAGAGCACCCCACTTAAGCCCACGCCTCCACCCTATCCCAGCAACACAGTAACCCCACCTAACCGTTTGGGACACTAAGGGCAATTTATCATGGCCAATCCACTTAACCTGCGCATCTTTGGACTGTGGGAGGAAACCAGAACACCTGGAGAAAACCCACGCAGACCCGGGGAGAAAATGCAAACTCCGCACAGACAGTGAACCAAGCCGGGAATCGAACCTGGAATCCCTGGAGCTGTGCATCAACTGTGCTAACCACTATACTACCCAGCTGCCCTTGGGTAAAGATTAGCAAAGTGGGACAGAATAAAGTCCATGCAAAAACTAGCATATAAAAAAATTAAAGGCTCTTTGAGATGGATACACGAGGAACACAAATAGGGATAAATGGTTCAGATCTTGTTGCTCTTCGTCCCACAAATGACAGTAAATTAATTATCTAGTAGGCTTCTTCTGCTTCCTGTGCAGCAGAAATATCTCTTTTCAGGCCAGTTGAATTCATTGCCTAGAAATCATGATGAGAATGTAAAGACAACACTGGCTTCGGCTGGGTGCCTATTTAGGATATTCTTTTAAAGTTGGAAATGTCAGTTTTCTGGAGGGTAAATAATCTGTGCAATATTTTCACTGCCCGACAGGGAAGAATAAAATCCACTCCCCCTCCCCCTAACTTTGAGATTCAGATCAGGTGAGATATGTAGGGGACAGCGACTTAGTTTATAGAAAATAACAATGGCAAATCCTCCATATGATCTTGATCTACAGCTAGACACAGAGAAGGTGTTTAATAGATTACTGGCCAACTTCTCTTCTGTCTCAGCTATACAAATAGTCATTTGGTATCGCAGAACTTGAGTATTGCTGAACAAAGAGACAGGTCAAATCGTTTCATCTTGCACTCATCAGAACACTTTGCGGGAATCCCAGTAACTTATCCTAGTATTCTTGGAAAGTGTCCTGATGAATTCTGTTCTGTATTCTAAATAGACTTGGTTGTATCCAAAATATTAATTGCTGGGATGAACACACTGGGATAGACATGAGTCTGAGCTGAACAGGCACTGCACACAAAACAGGTTCAAAAACCAGGATGCTTTAGGATCTTTATAAATTGGTTCTCAGGCCTCATTTGGATACTTGAGGTGAGCTGCTGCTGCCTGTCATAACTCCTGAGGTAGCCTCTCCCACAAGATAATCCACTAACAGTCGGTCTGCCTTGCTTATAGCAGCTCCAAGTTAAGTTCCAGAGTGTTTTAGGGAGGAGGGGTGAAATGGAAGGCTGAGGAGTTGGAGTGAAGTACATCTGCCCATCTTTGCTCCTCAGGAAGATTTTAAAAAACTAAAAAATAATTACTTGATGTCGAGTTAACAGTCACAAGGCCATTCAAGAATCCAGAGCAGGACAAGCCCAAGGCATACCTTGTTGATTGGTAACTAATTTTGTAAAGGAACATTAGACCCCTCATTAATAAATTCAATCAGCCTTTCCAGATGTTCATTCAGGATGTCAAAATAATTGGGCCTATAAATTTAGAAGTGAATCTAACGCCCATTCAAATTGGGCACAGGTCATCCACTGCTAAATTGGGATGCTTTATTCTCTTGTTTTACAATCACAAAATGGGAGCAACACATGCCAACTTATACCTGTTTGTTTACAGGTCCATATATTGAAGACTCTTGTTTTATCTGTTTATACTTGGACAGGGAATAAGGTCCTGATGCTTGACTGGCTTCCTGTTTAAAAATAACGGTGTTGCCCAATTAAGACAAAGATTAGGAGAATTGTTTTCTCTCACAGGGATGTGAGTCTTTAGAACCCTGTTCCTCAAAAGGCAGTGGAAGAAGTCTTTGAATATTATTAGGGCAGAGTTAGATAGATTCTTGATAAGCAAGGGGATGAAAGGTTATTGGGGGCAGGTGGGACAATAGAGTTCAGTTTACAGTCAAATCAAGCTTGATCTTATTGAATGGCAGAATAGAATCAAGGGGTGGAGAGGCCTACTCCTGGTACTAATTTGTATGTTTGTTTGTTTGTACGTTTAATACATATTTGCATCTCTAGCTCAGGTTGTCTGAAGTTCATGGAATCCCTACTGTGCGGAAGAAGGCCATTCAGCCCATCGAGTCTAAAACAACCCTCCAAAAGACAGTTCACCTCGGCCCACTCCCCCGCCCTATCCCCATATCCCCCGCCCTATCCCCATAACCCTGTAACTCCACATAACCTTCACATCTTTGGACACTAAGGGGTAACTTAGCATGGCCGATCCATGTAATCGTCACATCTTTGGATTGCAGATCTGCAGGGATTGGGTACAGAATACTCATTAGCCTAAACCCCCAACGTATGTTGTCAAGGAGCTACAGATCAGCGCAGCTGTGATATTAAACTTAACAACATCACGTTGTGCTGAATCTTGCAATTATTTGAACATAAGAATGTAAAATTAGGAGTAGCTAATGGCCCCTTGAGCCTGCTCGTTATTCAATACAATCAGGTCTGATCTTCTCCCTCAGTCTCACTTTCCTGCACACTCCCGATATTTCTTGATTCTCTAAGAGATTGCGAGCACCAGATGAAGAAGAGCAGCTTGATACTTGGAAACACTGAGTTTAAAAGGTGCTGGTGAAGTAGCCTTGGCAAGCAGCTGCAGTACATTGTGTAGATGGTACACACTGCTGCCAGATATGTCAATGGTGGAGGAAATGAATTTTTAAGGTGGTGGATGGGGTGCCAATCAATCGGCTGCTTTGCCCAGGATGGTGTTGGGCTTCTTGAGTGTTTTGGAAGTGCACTCATCTCTTCAAATGGAGAGTATTCCATCACACTGCTTATCTATGCCTTGCGGACCATGGGATGTTTTTGTGGACATGGGAGGTGAGTCATTTGCTACGGAATTCCCAACTTCTGACCTACCCCTGCAAGCACGGTATTTATATGATTGCTCAATGATGATTCCCCAGGATGTTAACAGTGGGGGATTTGGCAATTCCAATGTCATTGAATGTCAAGGGGAGATGTTTAGATTCTCTGGGCGAGATTTCCTTGCCGCGTTGCGCTCAAGCGAGAGCACAATGCGGCCGGAGAATCCCGGGAAGAGGGCTCCTGTGGACCTCCCGACACACTGCACACATCACGGGATTCACCCAATCCCGTGAGACATCGGAGTCGGATCTCCGCCCAAAAGCGGTGAGGCCAAATGACGCTCACTGGCGTAGGTTGTAAACCTACTTACGACATACCTGCCCGATATCCACTGGCCTCCCTCGATTCTCCGGCCTCCCCAGGGAGGCTGCAGTCAGGTGCCATTAAGCATCTGGATACTTGGAAACACTGAGTTTAGAAGGTGCTGGTGAAGAAACCTTGCCAAGCAGCTGTAGTGCATCTTGTAGATGGTACACACTGCTGCCAAGATATGTCAATGGTGGAGGAAGTGAATGTGGTGGATGGAGTACCAATCAATCGGACCATGCGGAACAGGTCATCCGGGCTATCGGAGACCCCTGGGTGGTCAGGGTAGGTGCAGGGTGGCTCCCTGCCCTCCCCCTGGAATGTAAAGCTGATACCTTGGCACTACCACCCAGGCACTGCCAAGCTGGCAATAATATTTCCTGGTGCCAGGGTAGCAGTGCAAGGGTTCCGGAGTGCCAGGGTGGCACTGCCAAGGGCCGGGGCAGAGGGGGCCATGCCCATGAAAGGAGGGTGGGGGGGGTATGTTTGAAGGGTGGGTGAGTGCAGGCAGGTAGGTAGGGGCCTCCGGGAGGTTGGGGGGATGACGGGGTGATGGGGTCCTGGAAGGGAGTGGGTGCTGTAAGGGGGCTAGGCTTGGGGTGCCTGAAGAGGGGAGGCCGCCCAGCGACCTCATAGCGGTGTGCCCACACTTGGGGGGTATGGGGTAGCACCTATGTGTGTGGGAGGTGACATTGTCCATGTGTGGAGGGTGTGGGGGACCCACATGCTCATTTAGAGATAGGGGCACCCTTTCAAAATGGCTGCCCAATTTCTGAGTTTAGCTCCCCAGTGTTAAGTGCGGGCTAAACCATTGGGAAACTCCCCAGGGCCCAAAATAAAAAGACTAAGGGTGGGATTTTCCGATTGCCGACGCCAAAATTGCATTCGGCGATTGGCGGAGAATCCCTATTGACGCCGAAATCGGGGGCGATGCCTGTTTTTGGATGCTCCGGCCTATCCAAAATGGTGTAATCGGTGAGTCTGCCGCAGGCCATTGGGACGGCCTCAGGAGGTCACCAGAAGGCCCTCCCCCGTGCTCCGCCACCGATGGGCCAACTTCCCAACAGTGTGGATCACTTGTGGTCTGAGGTTTCGCCAACTTTGCTTGGGGTCTGTGGACTCTGTCCAGCTCTGCCACAGTCGGGTGGAATTAATTCCGCTGGCCGGGGGAGGGGGCTTCAGCGAGAGTTGGGGGGGGGGCTGGTGAGGGGCCGGGTCTATCAGGGTGAAGCATCGCTGCAGAGGCGCCGCCGACTTTTTCATCGTAAGATGGATACATGCTCCAGACATCGCTTCAAAACCAGAGAATCCAGCCCTAAATTGAATAGCGATGGGGAACTCACCAGCAGAGCGCACGGGAAACTCCCTGAAAAACCCGCCACAAATGAACTTGGAAATGTTTATGGAGAATCACACCTTCTATGTTAGATTTGGGGTGCAATCTTCCTAAAAGGGAACAAAGTCCCCAATGTGTGTGTTTAACTACGTATTTCCCGGCACTCACACTGCTGAGAAACACATGGCTATTGAACGCGACTCACTTTGAATAAGGGGCCTGAACAGGGAATGCGCAGCCAAGGCCACACGTAGCCCCGTTTTTTTACAATAGGGAGCTCCGCTCTGAGGCCCCAAAAAGAATCCCTGACCTTCCCCCCAGCCTGAATGCAACATGGGAGGTTCCCCCGGGCCCCTTGCACCCCCCAATGCCCGGCATCCCTGGCTCGCCAGGGTACCAGGTGGCAACAGCAGTGCCAGGGATCCATCCTGCCCAAAGAGCATGCAGCTGGGGCCTCCAATCCCCTTGGAGACTCCCACAAGTACCGCTCTGTCTGGTACCCGTTTGTGGGGACCAATACCAAACAGCACTCACCCATAGTCCCTGAGGCAAAGGTATTTAATCCCAAAGCCTCAGGTAGTTCAGGATTCTGCATATTAGAGTATGGCTTACTGCCTCGCTCTAATATGCAGATCTGCTAAAAAGTGATCCCGTCCATTGTGGGCAGGATTCCCTTGCAACGTCTGGCGAGATCGCGATGCGTTGCAAACCGGGTAGATCGTGGGAGTAGGGTGTCCTGGCTATCACTGGCCACGCTGCAGCATGGCGAGCTGCTTTTCTGACACAGTGTGGCCGGACGATTGCTCCTTTGCTCATTGTATGGCCCTTGTGACTTGTCACTTATCAGCCAAGCCTGAATCTTGTCTGGTCTTATTGAAGCACTCTGTACACATGCAACATCTAAAATGTTGCAGATGAAGATGAACACTGCATAATCATTAGTGGATAACCTTACTTCTGACCGTATGATGGAGGGACAGTCATTGATAAAGCGACTGAAGTGATTGAGCCTAGCGCACTGTCCTGAAAAACTCCTGCAGCAATATCCTGGAAGATGATTAGCCTCAAACAACCACAATTATTTTTCTTTGTACTCGGAAGGACTCGAGCCAATGGAAAGTTTTCCACCTGATTCCCAATGTATTCAATTTTACTTGGGTCTTTGATGCCATACTCAGTCACTCTCACCTCCAATGTTAACTTCCTTGTCCATGCTGGACCAAGGGCTGTAAAGAAATGCCAAATAGTCCTGGCGGAACCCAAACTGAGCATTGGTGCACAGGTTACTGTGCAGGCATCACTTGATAGCAGAGTTGATGAAACCTTTCACCATTTTCAGAATGATTGAGAGTAGGCTAATGGGGTGGCAATTGGTTGGATTGCATTTGTCCTGTTTTTTGTGGGAAGGATGTACCTGGGCAGTGTTGAACTTTGTTAGGAAGATTCCGATGCTTTGCCTGTACTAGAGTAGCCTGGCTATAGGTACAGCTAGTTCTGGACGAATCTTCAACGCTACAGCTGTAATGCTGTCATAGCCCATATCACTTGCTTAGTGAACTCAGCCATTTCTTGACAATGCGCGGAGGAGGCCAATATGGGCATTTAATTTAGCACTTTTGGCTGCTGATGGTTGTAGAAGCTTCAGCCATTAATTTTGCATTCATATGCTTGATTCTTTCATCACTATGGATCGGGATGTTCATGCAGCCTCTCCTCCCATTGGTTGCAGGCGCTTCTTGTGTGTTATGCTTCTTCATGTGGCATAAGCGGCTTCCTTGATGTATGCTCCGACAAAGGAAGGTTCAGACTTGGAGATAGGTTTAACACATTTATTGAACAGTTAAAAAGTCTCCTACTTGAGTTTGACTCTCCTGCTAAACTTGCTATAGTAACTCAGTCTAACTAACCAGTCTGCTCTAAACCATGCGGTGGGTGTGATGCTTCCGATCTGCCCCTGTCCTTCTCTCTAAGTGTCGCCTGTGGAAAGAGAAAGAGCATGTGTGCCCTGTCCTTTTATATGGGTAGCCCCCTTGTGGTAGTGTCACCTCTGGGTGTCTAGGCTGCCCATTGGTTGTGTCCTATTCTGTGTGTTCATTAGCTGTATGTCTGCATGTCATGATGTCTCTGGTGCTCCCTCTAGTGTTTACTTAGTTGTAGTGTATTGATATTAACCCCTTGTGTATTTACAGTGATGCATATCACCACACTTCTGATGTTAATGTTTTACTCTAAGACTTTATCCCAACAATACACATGCTCAGACATCTCCCCCCAAAAGTCTCAGACTTCACAGTCTCTGGTGCCTTGACCAATCTCCATGATCTGGTTCTGATTTCATTTTAAGTTTGAGGACAAACTGCACTCCCTCATTGTACAATAGGAGTATCTTCCACATGGGTGCTTGTAGAGTTTATATTTGTTTCTGGTTCCTAGTTTCTAGGCAGATCTAAATAGATATCAAGTCACTTTGGTTCCTTTGATATTCCCCTAGTCTGTCTTAATTCAATAAGATCTTAGCTGTGGAGCACTTTCCCTTACAATGCTTCTTTCTGTTGATATTGCAACCACTCTCTCTCTCTCCCCGGGCTATAATACTTTCAAGTCTCATGCTCTGTGCTGAAGTTGAAGTTATGAGCTTGGCGGTCTCTTTGTTGCTCCTTAAGCTTCCTAACTTTCTCATGATCATCTGAGTTAATGCTAGGTTGTAGTGTTTGTTGTAGAGCTGGCAGTGTGTTTGCAACCATCTTCTCATCAACAGCTCTGATGGCGAGAAAAATGTTTTTTTCATCAATTCCTTGATTATATGAACTGTTCTTTCTGCTTCTCCATTCAACTGCGGCTATCTCGGTGAACTAGTCACATGCATGAAACCATATTCATAAAGTTGTAGAGCAGCTCATTGGAAACTGAGGAGCGTTGTCTGACACCACAATGTCTAGGGTGCCATGTGGCATGGTTAGCACTGCCGCTTTACAATTCCAGGGTTCCAGGTTTGATTCCCGGCTTGGGTCACTGTCTGTGTGGAGTCTGCACGTTCGCCTCCTGTCTGCGTGGGTTTCCTCCTGGTGCCTTGGTTTCCTCCCACAAGTCCTGAAAGATGTGCAGTTAGGTGGATTGGCCATGCTAAATTGCCCTTAATATTTGAAGGGGCTGGGTGGGGTTGCTGGGTTCCAGAGATAGGGTGGAGGTGTGAGCTTAAGTGGGGTGCTCTTTCCAAGGGCCGGTGCAGACTCAATGGGCCAAATGGCCTCCTTCTGCACTGTAAATTCGAATGTCTCGTGTTGCAAAGAATCTTCTGAGTACTGTAATGACTGTTTCTGCTGTGGTGTTACGTAGTCTCAAACCATCTGGTGTAGTAATCAATGTTGATGATGAAAAGTTTGCTTTTGAACTCCAATAATTCCATTCCCAGGTGTTGCCATAACCTCAAAGGAAAGGTTTGCTCTGCTGCTGGCTATTTACTGCATACATGAGGCAATTTGTGAATAACTCTTCAATGGAGAAACTGATGCTTGGCCACCAGAGTTACTGCTGGACACTTGCTCGTCGTTCCGACCTTGATGAATTTTCTGGAGAATGCTGGGTCGAAGTATTTAGGGGTGACTTGTCTGTGTAAACTAAGAAATCATCAATGATTGGGAGATGTTTTCTCTGTTTGAGGTATTGGCAAAGTATTACTTTGTTGGGAGCATAATCCAACCATCCGTTCTGGCAATACTATTATTTTGATGCACTCATCATCCTGCTGTCATACGTGCTTAGTTTCTTGTGGTAAGAACAAAGAGAACAAAGAACAAAGAACAAAGAAAAGTACAGCACAGGAACAGGCCCTTCGGCCGTCCAAGCATGCGCCGACCATGCTGCCCGTCTAAACTAAAATCTTCTACACTTCCGGGGTCCGTATCCCTCTAGTCCCATCCTATTCATGTATTTGTCAAGATGCCCCTTAAACATCATTATCGTCCCTGCTTCCACCATCTTTTCTCAGTGGCTGGTAAGTGTTCAGTGTTGAGTAAAATATATGCTTCCACTTCCTCAATAAAATGTTAATCTTCCAGCTTGACTCTTTCCACTGGTACTCTTGAGAATACATCTGCTGTCATCTGGTACTTCCCTTGAACATACTCAGTAACTGAATCGTATTATGAGTCTCAGCACAAAACATTGAATTCTGGTCATAATTTCTGCAATTTCTTTTAGGTTAAAAGGCGTAAATAAAGGTTTGTGGTTGCTTTCAATTTTAAACCTCAATCCCATGAAATAATCAGAGAACCTCTCGTAGGTCCATGTGGCTGCTAATTAATTTTTCTGAATGGTTATATATCTCTTCTCTGTGTCCATGTGATATCTTGAAGTGTAACAAACTGGTCGTCTTTGCCCACCGTTTTGAACTTGAAACAGTGCTGTGCCCAAGCATGTAGAAGATTCATCTGCTGCTTTAATTGTTGGCCATACCATAGTGTGCAATAAGTGGTGAAATTAGGATCTTTATTGATTGATCTTGTCAAAAACATTTGTCTGGTCCATGTTTCAGTACCTCTGTTGGCATTGTCTCAACAGTTGCCATACAGGCTCATTGATTTCTTCCAAGTTTGGTAGGAACTTGCCTACTTGATTGAACATCCTGTTATGACCCCAGCTGATATTACTGCCAGAGAAGTCAGATCCCAGAGTGAGACCTGGCTTGATAGATCCTGGGCGTGATTCTCCATTGGCGGAATTCTCCTTTCTACCGGTGCTGCACCCACGCCTGTGGGTTTCCCGGCGGCGTGAAATGGCCACAATGGGAAATCCCATTGTCAAGTGGCCGGACGGAGAATCCCACAGATGTTGAGGGCGCGCCGCCAAGGAACACACAGCTGGCAGACCGGAGAATCCCGCAGCCAAACGATTATTTTGTTCAGAAACCATGGAGACAAGTTACTGAACTTGTAACAGAAAATATAGAACATTTATTAAACAAGGGAAATGAACTTTATTACAGCAGACGAAAGAAGTTGGAAAGATCGCAATACAAACACAAGAACAATTTACCATATCCAGCTCATGCTCTAATTGTAATAGTCCACACGGGGCCTATGGGGTGGGAATGATCATCTTGTCAATGGCCATTATGGAGTACGAGCTCCCCCGCTAGGGGCAGGGGATCTCTATTTGCCTCTGAATAAGAGGTTGGCCAAAAAGGCCCTGACCAAAGAGGAACACGGCAGGGATCTACCGTGTTGTGTGTATATTGTGCTGTAAATAAAACCATTATTTCTTTATTTTACTCAGTGTGGACCCCCGTGCCCTTATTAAACTAATATTCAGCATAAGTATGCAGTACGTGTGAATGAACTGGCAAACTGTGATTCAACGCAGCACATTCCAAACTAAACGCCAGATCCGACCAAAGCAGATCCGATGGACCTCTCGACAACCCACCCACCTGAGCCAGCCGGTTTTACTGAAACTTTCTCATGAGGGCTTCCAATCTGCTCATCTGAAGGACTCGCCTTGGAATTTTCATCAAACTTGCTCCTACTTGGACAACATGAATGTACCTGCAGGGTTTCAATCTCACCTTCTGAGACTCCTTGGGCGTCATTCTCCGACCCTCTGGGGGGTCGGAGAATGGCCGTTGGCCGCCGTGAATCCCGCCCCCGCCGGTTGCCGAAGTCTCCGAAGGGAGAAAAGTCGGCGGGGCGTTAATGGCGCCGCTGCCGCGGAGAATGTCACGGGTCTGCGCAAGGCAGCCGATTTTCGGCCTGCCGATATTCTCCCTTCCGGATGGGCCGAAGTCCCGTCGACGTGATGACCGTTCACGTCGACGTGAATCAAACCTCCTTTTCATCGGCGTGACCCGGTGCTCCAGGCTCACGCCGACCAGCGTGGAGGTGAGTGACGGCATGGGGGGTTGGCTATGGGCAGGCAATGGCGTGGCCGCAGTCTGATTGCGTGAGGAGAGGTGTGTCTCGGGTTGTGTGTGTGTGTGTGTGCGGCGGGAGGGGGGGGTTAGAGTAGGCTGGGCTCCGGGGGAGTGCCGGGAGGGGGTCCGTGCCGGGGTGGAGGTTGGGGGGGGGGGTCCGTGCCGGGGTGGAGGTTGGGGGTTGGGGGGGGGGGGTCCGTGCTGGGGTGGAGGTTGGGGGGGGTCCGTGCCGTGCCGGGGTGGAGGTTGGGGGGGGGTCCGTGCTGGGGTGGAGGTTGGGGGGGGGTCCGTGCCGGGGTGGAGGTTGGGGGGGTCCGTGCTGGGGTGGAGGTTGGGGGGGGGGTTCGTGCCGTGCCGGGGTGGAGGTTGGGGGGGGGTCCGTGCTGGGGTGGAGGTGGGGGGGTCCGTGCCGTGCCGGGGTGGAGGTTGGGGGGGGTCCGTGCTGGGGTGGAGGTTGGGGGGGGGTCTGTGCTGGGGTGGAGGTTGGGGGGGGTCCGTGCCGTGCCGGGGTGGAGGTTGGGGGGGGGTCCATGCCGTGCCGGGGTGGAGGTTGGGGGGGTCCGTGCCGTGCCGGGGTGGAGGTTGGGGGGGGGTCCGTGCTGGGGTGGAGGTTGGGGGGGTCCGTGCCGTGCCGGGGTGGAGGTTGGGGGTTGGGGGGGTCCGTGCTGGGGTGGAGGTTGGGGGGGGGTCCGTGCTGGGGTGGAGGTTCAGGGGGGGTCCGTGCCGTGCCGGGGTGGAGGTTGGGGGGGGGTCCGTGCTGGGGTGGAGGTTGGGGGGGAGGTCCGTGCCGGGGTGGAGGTTGGGGGGGGTCCGTGCTGGGGGGGAGGTTGGGGGGGGTCCGTGCCGTGCCGGGGTGGAGGTTGGGGGGGGGGGTCCGTGCTGGGGTGGAGGTTGGGGGGGGGGGTCCGTGCCGGGGCGGAGGTTGGTGGGGGTCTGTGCTGGGGTGGAGGTTGGGGGGGGGTCCGTGCCGTGCCGGGGTGGAGGTTGGGGGGGGTCTGTGCTGGGGTGGAGGTTGGGGGGGGGTCTGTGCCGTGCTGGGGTGAAGGTTGGGGGTTGGGGGGGGTCCGTGCTGGGGTGGAGGTTGGGGGGGGTCCGTGCTGGGGTGGAGGTTGGGGGGGGGTCTGTGCTGGGGTGGAGGTTGGCGGGGGTCCTTGCCGTGCCGGGGTGGAGGTTGGTGATTGGGGGGGGGTCCGTGCTGGGGTGGAGGTTGGGGGAGGGGTCCGTGCCGTGCCGGGGTGGAGGTTGGGGGGGGTCCGTGCTGGGGTGGAGGTTGGGGGGGGTCCGTGCCGTGCCGGGGTGGAGGTTGGGGGGGGTCCGTGCCGAGGAGGGGGATGGGAGGGCAAGTGAGTTGGTCCAACTGGCCAGGTGCCAGCCTCCAACAGTTGGACCCATGCGGTCCATGCCACCTGGCTGGGGGGAGGAGGGGATATGGGCAATGATGACATGTCGTCGTTCCCCTCCCCCCCACCAGGCCGTCATGTTTTCAGATCATCCAGCGATGTTGGCCGCCGTGGTGGCAGCCGCTCATGTCTATGTTGCCCTGGATGAGGAGGAGGAGGAGGAGGAGGAGCGTGCCAGAGAGGCGGCGCAGGCTGCCGCAGAGGGGCAGGCGGCAGCCGCCCAGGCTGGAGGGACACCTGACCGACATGATGAGGAGGGGGAGGAGGACGTCGCGGCCCCACGGCAACGGAGGCACCCGAGGGCGCCCCGTGTGTACCGGCCCCGGCAGTCATACCAGGACCTCACGGACCGGAGGAGACTCCAGATGAGCCGGGAAACCGTGGCACACATCTGCCACCTGCTGGCACACCTGTCACCGCGTGGCACTGGCGGGGGACACCCTCTCCCCGTGTCCGTCAAGGTTACGGTGGCCCTGAACTTTTATGCAACGGGGTCATTCCAGGCACCGAGTGGGGACCTGTCCGGCATATCGCAGACATCGGTAAACCGGTGCATCCGGGCAGTGACAGATGCCCTATATGCCATGGCGCACCGCTACATCCGCTTCCCCGTGGACCGGGCCAGTCAAGATGCCCGGGCCGTGGGCTTCTCTGCCGTGGCCGGGTTCCGCATGGTCCAGGGCGCGATCGATGGGATGCACGTCGCCGTGCGGCCACCTGCAGATAACAGGGCCGTGTTCACGAATAGGAAGGGGACCTATTCGATGAACGTACAGGTGGTCTGCGACCACCGCATGATGATCCTGCACGTCTGCGCCCGTCACCCAGGCAGTGTACACGACTCATTCGTGTTGTCGCGGTCATCCATCCCCGGCATGTACGAGGGACGCCATCCCCGGCTGAGGGGCTGGTTTCTGGGCGACAGGGGCTACCCATTGCGATCGTGGCTGATGACGCCTATACGGAGGCCACGCAATGAGGCGGAGAACCGCTACAATGATGCCCATGTAGCGACAAGGGGAGTGATCGAGAGGTGCATTGGCGTGCTGAAGATGCGTTTCAGGTGCCAGGACCTCTCTGGGGGCGCCCTCCAGTATCGGTCAGATAGGGTCGGTCGCATCATTGTGGTGTGCTGCGTCCTGCACAACATAGCCCAGCAGAGGGGCGATGTGCCGCAGGCAGAGGAGGGCGGAGTGGAGGAGCAGCAGGAAGAGGCCCAGTCCTCCCCAGATGAGGGGGATGGGGGCAATGGTCAGGGCAGACGGGGTAGACACAGGCGGGTGGCTGTCCACCATTACCGGCTGGCCCAGCGGGCACGGGACAGACTGATAGACGCCCGCTTCACTGACTAGATGGGCGTGGGAATCGGGTAGTATGGCCACAGACCGCACACCATGGCAACAACCGACCACCCACACCCCCCACCCATCCACCCACCCAGCACCCTCACCCCCCTCCCCAACCCCACCCACCCCACCCGCATGCACACCCCCCCCCGCATTGCCGATCCACCTGCGGCACAACGGGCCGGGCTCACACAGTTGCGGGTGGACGCGTGTCTATCGCAGGCCATGGAGGATGATGACAACCCGCCCTGCGATGAGCTCCTGGCTCTACATCGTTGGACTATGTCTGACCCATGGCCACAGTACCACCATCCACCCTGACCATCCCTGCATGCGGCTGTGACACTGCAGCGCACGGTCCCGTCCTCTGCCCGGGGGATGTTGATGGCGGCCGAGGGGGAAGGGGGCAGACTCACCTGGGGCTGAGGTAAGACCACCCCTGACACACACACTTGCGCTCAACGTACATGACACCCCCACACACTTTGGACAGAGCACAAAGGCAGCTTCGGTAGGTGTAACATTGACTTTAATAACCAAAGGAGTTCATGCACGTGCCCTAGCCCCTAAAACTCATCTGTGCCCTGCACCCGTGCCAACTTACTCAGTGTCTGATTGTTTGGCCTTACGGGCCCTTTGACTACGTCTACGTGGTTCCCCAGACGGTACAGCAGAACTGGAGGTGGACTCCTGTGATTCCTGCCCTCTGACACTGGATCCCTTTGGCGGCCGTTTCCTGGGGCGTCCTGACCTAGATGGGCCAGGCTGCGGCCCGGGCGACTGGGATGGCGAGCTGCCAGCCTGTCCTGCCCATTGCCCACCCGATGCACCTGGGACGGAAGGGGGGGAGTCCGAGGTGTCGCGGTGTACCGGGACCTCCCCTACAGAGGGAGCCGGGACGGACCACACCACCTCCTCCTCCCTCGGGGTGCCCGATGGCCCCCAGGCCTCTACATGGGTGGGGGTTGCGAACGGACTGGCCATCCGACGCCCCCCCCGACATCTGGCGCTGCCAGTCCTGGAGGCCCGTGCTGGTATCGACAGGGGTCTGCAGGTTTGCAGCCATGGAGCCCAGGGGGTTGGCAAACCCTGTCTGTGACAGTGCGACGCCGGCTCGCACATGGCCACTGGCGCCGATGCCCTCAGCGATGGCCTGCAGAGACTGGGCCATGGCCTGCTGAGACTGGGCCATGGCCTGCAGAGACTGGGCTATGGCGTTGAGCGCCTCTGCCATCTGGCGCTGGCACTGGCTCATGGCCTCCTGTGAGAGGGCAGCCATTTCCTGGGCCACAGACGGAAGGCCCCAGGCCTCGCAAACCGTTCCCCATGTCTGACACCGTCGCACCCATTGCCTCCACCGCGGACGCCACCCGTGCGGTGTCAACCTGGGTGGCACGCATGACCAGTACCACTCCCAGCTCCTGGACGCGGGTGGACTCCTCCACCTGCGACCGCAGCCGCCGCAAGCCGCCCGTCACCTTCTTCGCTCGTCTCCGGGTCGGTGGTTGCATCGGATCTATGTGTGGGTGTGGTAACTGCAGGAACCCGGGATCCATCTGGGCGGCAGATGTTCGCTTGGGCTGGGCTGCCCTCCGACCGCCCGGTCCCTCTGCTGCTCCTACCTCCACCTGCTGTACCGGGACGGCTGTGTTGTGCGCACCAGTGAGTGTACCAGACGCCTCATCACTAAAGTGCCCAACCGTGGTGAGTGTTTCTGCGATGGTGGAGGGTGTTGGTGACAGCAGTGGCGTTGTGTCGTGCTCTTCGTCCCACTCTGAGTCCATGGCACTTTGGGGTGGGGGTTCGTCTCCACCCATCCACTCTGAGTCACTATCCGGTATTTTGTCTTCCTGGGTAGCGCTGTCCCGGGTAGGGGTGTCCTGGGTAGTGCTGTCCCGGGTAGGGGTGTCCTGGGTAGTGGTGTCCTGGGTAGTGGTGTCCTGGGTAGTGGTGTCCTGGCTCGGATGTGACGGGGGCCTGTGGCTGCCCCCCTCGTCGCTGGGTGGTCGCTCCCGCACGTGACGGGGGTGTCGTCTCCCTGTTGCTCCAGGTCTCTCCGTCTCCCGTGGTGTGCGAAGGGAATCCTGCGGGCGTCGCATGCTGGAGGGTCAGGGTCTCTCCTCTCCCGTGGTCTCCGAGGGGCATCCTGCGGGCGTCGCATGCTGGAGGGTCCGGGTCTCTCCGTCTCCCGTGGTCTCCGAGGGGCATCCTGCGGGCGTCGCATGCTGGAGGGTGCGGGTCTCTCCGTCTCCTGTGGTCTCCGAGGGGCATCCTGCGGGCGTCGCATGCTGGAGGGTGCGGGTCTCTCCGTCTCCTGTGGTCTCCGAGGGGCATCCTGCGGGCGTCGCATGCTGGCGGGTGCAGGTCTCTCCGTCTCCTGTGGTCTCCGAGGGGCATCCTGCGGGCGGTCTGCATCTGCGGGGATGGGTGCCTGGACGTTTGGTCCTGCGATACACAATGAAGCATGCATGGTTAGACATCAGGCAGTGATCAGGTGATACGGGGGAGGGGGATATAGGGGAGGGGGGATATGGGGACTGGCTGTCGGTGGCTCACTCGCTAGTACGCCACCGACCTCTGCATCAGCAACCTCCCGGTCCTCAGGTCCGCCAGCCAGTTCCAGGGCCCTTTCCTCGTGTACGGTCAGTGGCCTCTCATCAGCGGGCCCTCCTCCAGTCCTCACATGCTCCCTATTGTTGTGTGCGCGCTTCTCCTGTGGGGGGGGGGGGGGGCAGGGGTAAAAGGCAACAGTGTTAGGCAGGTATATGAATGCACGCCATCGGTTGCGCGTGTATTGCAGAGGTTAAGGTTCGGGCTGGTTTCACTTGGGGATATGGGGTATATGGGGGTGGGGGGGATATGGGGGATATGGGGGAGGGGGGATATGGGGGAGGGGGGATATGGGGGAGGGGGGATATGGGGGAGGGGGGATATCGGGGAGGGGGGATATGGGGGATATGGGGGAGGGGGGATATGGGGGAGGGGGGATATGGGGGAGGGGGGATATGGGGGATATGGGGGATATGGGGGAGGGGGGATATGGGGGATATGGGGGAGGGGGGGATATGGGGGAGGGGGGATATGGGGAGGGGGGGATATGGGGAGGCTCACCCTGCCTGCTCTGACGAGGTCGTTCACCTTCTTGTGGCACTGGCTGCCTGTCCGTGGTGTCAGGGCCACAGCGGTGACGGCCTCTGCCACTTCCCTCCACAGACGCCGGCTGTGGCGTGGGGCAACTCTGCGGTCGTGCCCGGTATACAGGGCGTCCCTCCTCTGCTCCACCGCGTCCAGGAGCGCCTCCACATCGCGTGACTCGAACCTCGGGGCTGAGCGACGGCCAGCCATCCAGTCGGGTGTTGCGGTCGGGTGTTCCGGTCGGGTGGGGGGGAGCAGCGCGGCCTTATGAGCCGTCACGCCGTGCAGCGCGTATGACGCTGCACGGCGTGGACCACTGCGCAAGCGCGGATCCCGTTACGTCGCTGCTAGCCCATTTCGGGCCGGAGACTATCGACCCATTTTTCCGACGTGACGCAAGTCGGATTTGCGCCGTTTTTTGCGCCGATCGGCGGACTTTCCGCCGATAACGGAGAATTTCGCCCCTTGCCTCTGAATTTCCGTATACACTCACACCTCACCTTCCAATCACACTATCAGTTCTTCTGTGCCAAGCAGAGCAATATTACTCCAAAAGGGTACCTTTGGCCTTCCAGCCCACAGTACAGAGCCACCAACCTTCATCTGTCCTCTCAGATCTTCAGGCATTCTCTCAAATCCACGGTGCTTCAATTCAGCTCTTTTTTTTTAAGCTTGGTGACTTTTTCTCCGCTCCTATCATTTATCTTGACTCAGTGGGATTTATCTATGATCCCTGTCTTTGTCCCTGCCCATGCCCTGCTCCCTGGGATACCTCCTCTCAAATGACACTCATGTTCAGGTCATTTGACCTACAGTTTACTTATTTTCTTCTGCATGCGTGCACAGGGCTGGTTCCCAGCCTAAAGATGCTAAAATCACCAAACTGCACATGTGCAGAGGTCCCGAGGCCAACCCATAACTATAGTTACCGAACTCCAAACTCTTTATTCAGATTAAACATTTTTTGGTTTGTTACAATCCCAAGAAATCGTGGTAATTCTGTGATATTTGTAGGCTATAGGAACTCTCGAATGACTTTAATTTTCTGCAGGTCAGTCGTAATGCCCGAAGCTTGCAGAAGGTGCTGAAGAATTTTATCAAAGATTTCACAAATTCACATTTGTTATTTAATGTCAAAGCTGGGGCGCACAGAAGTAAAATGGTACATTTGTGGCAACCGAATCTCGGGGTCTCAAAAACAGGGACCCCCACACCTGTACATAGATTCCCTTTCCTGAACGTATGAAGGTTGGTTTGTCCATCATTATACCATTTTGTATACCCATTTAGCAGATTCCCTTTTTTCTTCTTTTTCTTTTATTATTGTGTGTTATCCATGGCTCGTGTTACTGTAAATAATTGTAAAACCAATAAAGACAATGTTTTAAAAACTTGGAGCAGGATCTAACTGCAAAGTTTCTCAAAGTCATTTCAGGCAGGTTTGGCTGGGTGTTTCTCCCCCGCTCTGTCGCCGAGTTCCCCACCGCTATCTAACCACACTTAGTCACTTTTTTGGGCACTGTAGAGTTTCTTTCTGAGCAAGCCCACACGCAGACTTTTTTTCATCACTCGGAAGCTGAACTCATTGGCCAGACCGGGTCCTCAGAGACCGAGCCACCATTTTGAAAGTCTGCCCCAATCTCTAAGTGAGCTTGAGGGACTCCCACACACCCCACACACGGGCAATGTCACCCCAAACACACATGGGCATTACCCCTCAACCTCCGAAGGGAGGAAACCCTGCTATGGGGTCACTGAGCATCTCCCTTTTCAGGTCTTTCCACTCTTTTCAGCCCCCCACTTTCCAGACCACCAACCTTCACGCCTCCAACCTTCTGGAGGCCCCTTCATACCTGCCCTTCACTCCCCCCGCCCCCCCCCCCCCAATCCTTCATGCCCACCTCATCCTTCCTTTCATGGGCATGGCCCCGCTCAGGCGTGACCCTTGGCAGTGCCACCCAGGTATCGCCACCCTGGCAGTGCCACCGTGGCACCTTGACAGTGCCAGCATTGCAGTACCAAAGTGCCAGCATGGCAGTGCCAAGGTGCTCAGGTGGCAGGGGCAGAGCTGGAGGGCCACCCTACCCTGCCCCTCACCACCCAGGGACCTCCAATGGCATGGAGACCCCCCAGGTTCCATGATGCTTGGTCCACGTTTATGTGGACAAGTGCTACTTGGCGGCCACTTGACCTCTCACTGGGGAGCCGGTTAGGTCACAGGAGACCATTATAATCGGGCTTCCATCTCGCTATTGTGATGGAGATTGCCCTTAATTGACCTCAATTAGTTTTGCGCCGCGCCTTCATGGGATTCAGATCACGCCAAAGGGAGCGGGCCAATTAGATCACAAGCCGCTTGGCGCCAGGCGCGGTTTCTGATTTGGGCCTCTCCCACAATCTAACCGGCCCGCACGGATCCTCACCGCACGCAACGCAGCCGTTAGATCGCACCCCTGCTTGTATGACTTTGCCGACTGCTCACACTGCGGTGGGTTATGTACTTCCCTTATTGAACCATGTACGCGAATGACATCCATATGGAATTTTACACCTTCCAGGGTCTGAGACATTGTTCTTTGGAATATCTCAGGTGCAGAAGCAATTTTGAATGGTAACGTATTAAAATCATAATCACCTAAAGGGATGATGAAAGTAGTTAGCAATCTGGATTCTTTGTCCACACAATTCCAACTGAACCATTATGTCTTGGTACTGTGGCCATTCCAGAACACAACTTCATGGGTATTGTTACTGGAGAGATGACCCATTAATAATAATAATAATAATCTTTATTGTCACTAACACTGCAATGAAGTTACTTTGAAAAGCCTCTAGTCACCACATCCCCGCCTGTTCGGGTACACAGAGGGAGAATTCAGAATGTCCAAATTACCTGACAGCATGTCTTTCGGGACTTGTGGGAGGAAACCGGAGCACCCGGAGGAAACCCACGCAGACACGAGGAGAACGTGATGACATCACACAGACAGTGACCCAAGCCGGGAATCGAACCTGGGACCCTGGAGGTATGAAGCAGCAGTGCTACCCACTGTGCTGTTCAATCTTGCTCTTGACTTTGTCCAAGAGTTGGTGAAGAATCTCCCTTGCTGTGAAGACATATTGGCTTTGTATCGGCCCGTAGGGTTATGTGATATTCTGTTTCAAGCTTTCCTAAGCCAGCAAGTAGGGGTGGAAATTAATTTCTGAGTACATTACTGGACTGCTCAGCACTTTGTCAACCTTAGAAATGAGCCTCAGCTGCCAGCATGCTTCTTTGCATAATGATGAAGACTCCTGGCTCTATATCATGTACAGGGGTTCAATACTTTCTTTATCCTTCTATCTTAATCTTCTCAAGTGTTTGCCTATTATTCTTAGTGTAGACCCTCCTGGATATTGCAACTGGATGGCGAGTGGCTGTCATGTCAGATTTTAAAGCCATTTATTTCATCAGATAATACTGAAACACTAGTGTCAGTTTCTGGCTTGAATTCTGTGGGATGACCATCAACATCCCATTGCATGTCCCAATAATAATTTTCTGTTTCTTTAACTGCCCCAACAAGGTTAGTTGTTTTTTTCTGTGGCTTTTACATCCTTTGCATTTTACTTGGTTTCGTTGTTATCTCTTTCTTCCTTTGAGCTCCACGAGATTTGGATCTGCAGACTACTTTAAAATGTCGTAACTTCCCACAGTTATGCCACTCAGCTCCCTCTGTTGGACATTCTTCCCGCTTGTGCAGGATTTTCCGCCACATCAAGAGAATCTGAAGGTGGCCTTTGCGTGCTTTTTCCCTGATTCTTTGGGCTTTTGCTTCACTACGTTTAGTCTATTTGTCCGACAATTTGAATGGCTTCACTTATTTCTTTTCCCCAAGGGACATCACTTTTCCCATGGACAACTGCTCTGTATTCCTTCCTTAGCTCAGTTCATCACACTATTTGAGAGAATTAAATCTTCCCTCGTTTGCAAAAGATCTGATAGAATTTCATTGTAGACCCCAACCACTATACAATCATGTTAATTCATCTCTGAGGATTCCATAATTCTAATTCTCTGCAAGCTTGTACAGGTCTTATATGAAGGAATTTTTGGATCACCCTGTTTTTGTCTCTTCATATTAAATTTCACTCACTCAATGATCAAATTCTTTTGAACACTGAAGTATGAATTGAATGGCTGGAGGAACAACTCATATGAGCTGAAGGCTTCATTGACGCCCTGTTTTGCAATAACATCATCTGCTATGGTCCCTACTGCATAAGATCATAAGACCATAAGACCATAAGACATAGGAGCGGAAGTAAGGCCATTCGGCCCATCGAGTCCACTCCACCATTCAATCATGGCTGATTTCAACTCCATTTACCCGCTCTCTCTCCATAGCCCTTAATTCCTCGAGAAATCAAGAATTTATCAACTTCTGTCTTAAAGACACTCAACGTCCCGGCCTCCACCGCCCTCTGTGGCAATGAATTCCACAGACCCACCACTCTCTGGCTGAAGAAATTTCTCCTCATCTCTGTTCTAAAGTGACTCCCTTTTATTCTAAGGCTGTGCCCCCGGGTCCTAGTCTCCCCTGCTAATGGAAACAACTTCCCTACATCCACCCTATCTAAGCCATTCATTATCTTGTAAGTTTCTATTAGATCTCCCCTCAACCTCCTAAACTCCAATGAATATAATCCCAGGATCCTCAGACGTTCATCGTATGTTAGGCCTACCATACCTGGGATCATCCGTGTGAATCTCCGCTGGACCCGCTCCAGTGCCAGTATGTCCTTCCTGAGGTGTGGGGCCCAAAATTGCTCACAGTATTCTAAATGGGGCCTAACTAATGCTTTATAAAGCTTCAGAAGTACATCCCTGCTTTTATATTCCAAGCCTCTTGAGATGAATGACAACATTGCATTTGCTTTCTTAATTACGGACTCAACCTGCAAGTTTACCTTTAGAGAATCCTGGACTAGGACTCCCAAGTCCCTTTGCACTTCAGCATTATGAATTTTGTCACCGTTTAGAAAATAGTCCATGCCTCTATTCTTTTTTCCAAAGTGCAAGACCTCGCACTTGCCCACGTTGAATTTCATCAGCCATTCCTTGGACCACTCTCCTAAACTGTCTAAATCTTTCTGCAGCCTCCCCACCTCCTCCATACTACCTGCCCCTCCACCTATCTTTGTATCATCGGCAAACTTAGCCAGAATGCCACCAGTCCCGTCATCTAGATCGTTAATATATAAAGAGAACAGCTGTGACCCCAACACTGAACCCTGCGGGACACCACTCGTCACCGGTTGCCATTCCGAAAAAGAACCTTTTATCCCAACTCTCTGACTTCTGCCTGACAGCCAATCGTCAATCCATGTTAGTACCTTGCCTCGAATACCATGGGCCCTTATTTTACTCAGCAGTCTCACGTGAGGCACCTTATCAAAGGCCTTTTGGAAGTCAAAACTTTGGTAAGGCCACATTTGGAGTACTGTGTACAGTTCTGGTCGCCTCATTTTAGGAAGGATGTGGAAGCTTTGGAAAAGGTGCAAAGAAGATTTACCAGGATGTTGCCTGGAATGGAGAGTAGGTCTTACGAGGAAAGGTTGAGGGTGCTAGGCCTTTTCTCATTAGAACGGAGAAGGATGAGGGGCGACTTGATAGAGGTTTATAAGATGATCAGGGGAATAGATAGAGTAGACAGTCAGAGACTTTTTCCCCGGGTGGAACAAACCATTACAAGGGGACATAAATTTAAGGTGAAAGGTGGAAGATATAGGAGGGATATCAGAGGTAGATTCTTTACCCAGAGAGTAGTGGGGGCATGGAATGCACTGCCTGTGGAAGTAGTTGAGTCGGAAACATTAGGGACCTTCAAGCAGCTATTGGATAGGTACATGGATTACGGTTAAATGATATAGTGTAGATTTATTTGTTCTCAAGGGCAGCACGGTAGCATTGTGGATAGCACAATTGCTTCACAGCTCCAGGGTCCCAGGTTCGATTCCGGCTTGGGTCACTGACTGTGCGGAGTCTGCACGTCCTCCCCGTGTCTGCGTGGGTTTCCTCCGGGTGCTCCGGTTTCCTCCCACAATCCAAAGATGTGCAGGTTAGGTGAATTGGCCAATGATAAATTGCCCTTAATGTCCAAATTGCCCTTGGTGTTGGGTGAAGGTGTTGAGTTTGGGTAGGGTGCTCTTTCCAAGAGCCGGTGCAGACTCAAAGGGCCGAATGGCCTCCTTCTGCACTGTAAATTCAATGATAATCTATGATTGTCTATGATTAATCTAGGACAAAGGTTCGGCACAACATCGTGGGCCGAAGGGCCTGTTCTGTGCTGTATTTTCTATGTTCTATGTTCTATGTTCAAGATAGATAACATCCATTGGCTCTCCTTGGTCTAACCTATTTTTTATCTCTTCAAAGAACTCTAACAAGTTTGTCAGGCATGACCTCCCCTTACTAAATCCATGCTGACTTGTCCTAATCTGACCCTGCACTTCCAAGAATTTAGAAATCTCATCCTTAACAATGGATTCTAGAATTTTGCCAACAACCGAGGTTAGGCTAATTGGCCTATAATTTTCCATCTTTTTCCTTGTTCCCTTCTTGAACAGGGGGGTTACAACAGCGATTTTCCAATCCTCTGGGACTTTCCCGGACTCCAGTGACTTTTGAAAGATCATAACTAACGCCTCCACTATTTCTTCAGCTATCTCCTTCAGAACTATAGGATGTAGTCCATCTGGGCCCGGAGATTTATCAATTTTTAGACCTCTTAGTTTCTCTAGCACTTTCTCCTTTGTGATGGCTACCATATTCAACTCTGCCCCTGACTCTCCGGAATTGTTGGGATATTACTCATGTCTTCTACTGTGAAGACTGACGCAAAGTACTTATTTAGTTCCTCAGCTATTTCCTTGTCTCCCATCACAAAATTACCAGCGTCATTTTGGAGCGGCCCAATGTCAACTTTTGCCTCCCGTTTGTTTTTAATGTATTTAAAGAAACTTTTACTATCATTCCTAATGTTACTGGCTAGCCTACCTTCATATTTGATCCTCTCTTTCCTTATTTCTCTCTTTGTTATCCTCTGTTTGTTTTTGTAGCCTTCCCAATCTTCTGACTTCCCACTACTCTTTGCCACATTATAGGCTTTCTCTTTTGCTTTGATGCATTCCCTAACTTCCTTTGTCAGCCATGGCTGCCTAATCCCCCCTCTGATAACCTTTCTTTTCTTTGGGATGAACCTCTGTACTGTGTCGTCAATTACTCCCAGAAACTCCTGCCATTGCTGTTCTACTGTCTTTCCCACTAGGCTCTGCTCCCAGTCGATTTTCGTCAGTTCCTCCCTCATGCCCCTGTAGTTACCTTTATTTAACTGTAACACCTTTACATCTGATTCTACCTTCTTTCTTTCAAATTGGAGATTGAATTTTACCATATTATGATCACTGCCTCCTAAGCGCTCCCTTACTTTAAGATCTTTAATCAAGTCTGGCTCATTACATAACACTAAGTCCAGAATGGCCTGTTCCCTCGTGGGCTCCATCACAAGCTGTTCCAAAAAGCCCTCCTGTAAACATTCAATGAATTCCCTTTCCTTGGGTCCACTGGCAGCATTATTTACCCAGTCCACCTGCATATTGAAGTCCCCCATGATCACTGTGACCTTGCCTTTCTGACATGCACTTTCTATTTCGTGGTGTATTTTGTGCCCCCGGTCCTGGCCACTGTTAGGAGGCCTGTACATAACTCCCATTATGGTTTTTTTGCCTTTGTGGTTCCTCAACTCTGCCCACACAGATTCCACATCATCTGACCCTATGTCATTTAGTGCTATTGATTTAATTTCATTCCTAATTAACAAGGCAACCCCGCCCCCTCTGCCCACCTCCCTGTCTTTTCGATAGGTTGTGAATCCCTGGATGTTTAAATGCCAGTCCTGAACCCCCTGCAACCATGTCTCTGTGATGCCTACCACATCATACCTGCCAGTCACAATCTGGGCCACAAGCTCATCTACCTTGTTCCGTACACTGCGTGCATTTAAATATAGCACCTTTAATTCTCTATTGACCGTCCCTTTTTGTTTTCTTAGTGTGGTGGACCTTGGTTTACTGAGCCTTTCCATACACTGTGTCATATTTTGTGGGATGGGGACTATCGTAACCTCTCCTGAGTTTTGTCTTTTCGTGCTTTTTTGTATTCCTAAGGAGCTACGCTTCCCACTGATTACTTCACCTCTTGGTTCCCTGACTTTCCCTTCCCCCCCAATCTTTAGTTTAAAGTCCTATTGACCACCCTATTTATTCTTTTCGCCAGAACACTGGTCCCAGCTCGGTTCAGGTGGAGACCATCCCAACAGTATAGGTCCCCCCTGTCCCAAAACTGATGCCAGCGTCCCATGAAAAGGAACCTCTTTCCCACACCACTCTTTCAGCCACGTGTTAACCTCCCTGATTCTTGCCTCCCTATGCCAATTTGCACGTGGCTCGGGCAGTAATCCGGAGATTATGACCCTTGAGGACCTGTTTTTTAATTTGAATCCTAGCTCTTTATATTCTCTAAACAGGTCCTCTTTCCTAGACTTGCCTATGTTGTTGGTACCGACATGGACCACAACAACTGGATCCTCCCCCTCCCTCTCCATAGCATAGCATAGTGACCCGATACCTCTGCTCCTTCTTCTGCAAAGCTGAAGTTGTCCTGTATCTCAGAGTCTGGTAATCTTTATTGCCACAAGTAGGCTTACATTAACACTACAATGAAGTTACTGTGAAAAGCCCCTAGTCGCCACATTTCGGCGCCTGTTCGGGTACACAGAGGGAGAATTCAGAATGTCCAAATTACGTAACAGGACGTCTTTCGGGACTTGTGGGAGGAAACCAGAGCAGCCGGAGGAAACCCACGCAGACACAGTGAGAAAGTGCAAACTCCGTGACCCAAGCCGGGAATCGAACTTGGGACCCTGGAGCTGTGAAGCCACAGTGCTACCTACTGTGCCACCCCATCTGGAGAATCTCTACCTCCAATTGTCTGTGTTGAACGTGTTATGAATCTGCAGTACTTGAAATGGTTCTGGGAGAGGCAATGTAGATTTCATGCTTATTCTAAGTTGTTGCTGTTTGATTAATTTGGCTTGTAGATTAAGAACTGTACTCACTCCTGTCTGGTGTCTGGGTCTGTGTGGCTGCTTGCAACTGCAGCATCCGCAATGCTCCGTTCTCATGTGAGTCATCAATCCCTTTTCTTCTTGTCCTTTTTTCTAAAGATCTGAAGGTCTTTCAGGTCTGCAGTCTTCTCTTGGTGTTTTTCTGGTCAGAAAAGAGGGGGAAGCAATTTTCCTAAATCTTCCAATATTCGCAATCGGAAGAATATCTACATTTTTATTATTTGTCAATGCTTTGGCCAAGGATTTTACAGCAGCAACCTAGTATTAGATGTCATAATGATAGGGCAAAATGGTAGTCCTGTGAAGCGCACGTTACACAAATGATCATTGTAAGATAAATATAGAGATGTTCCATCTAAAATGACTAAAACCCTAACATTTGTGGAGTGATTTTACGGTTGGCTGCTTTCAGAGAAATCACATGCACACAGCGCCTGATTTTCTGTCTATTTAAATTAATAGACAAACTATTAGGCTCTGCACTCCTGCAATTTCCCAGCTAGTGCTCCCTGTGAGTGAAGTTCCATGCTGGGAATGCACAGCCACAGAATGATTTGTTGTGTCATTACAGGTTCTCCCTCAGGACTGATATGCTCACAGACATAACACGTTACTTTCCCCCAATAAAAATAGCCTATCTGCTTCCCAATCATTTGGAATTAGAGCAATGCGAGTGTCAATACCACAGGCAAAATTGAGGAGGTACAGTTTTGATTGAGGTTGAGCAATATTCCTGCTCTACCTCACCCCCATATGAAGATTGATTGTCCTGAATTTCACTGTTTCCTCTGAAGAAAATGGAACGTTTTACCACAAGGCTACTGGCATTGCACCAGAATGTATCTGGTCACTTCTTGACAAGATCGGCAAGACCTCTGTGCATCACACATCATTGCCACCTTGATAATCAAGCAGCAACGCTAGAAATTGGTATTCTTCATGTGGTATAGATGCAACATGTTAGATGCAAGGGTACCCCAATTCCCAGAAGGGTAACTTGGAATGCTGGTTCTTAATTGTTTATTTTGCTATTCGGTATAATATAAGGACAGATATGCAAACTAGTGAAGAAAGGTCCAGTCTATTGTCGTCATTTAGATAAAAGAATGTTTATTAAACTGCAAAACACACAACAAGGAAGGCCATAATAGAGAACAAAATTACAACCAACTACAATAATACCTACATACACAGCATGTTGGGCGGCACGGTAGCACAGAGGGTAGCACTGTTGCTTCACCCAGCTCCAGGATCCCAGGTTCGATTCCCCGCTTGGGTCACTGTCTAGGTGGAATCTGCACGTTCTCCCTGTATCTGCGTTTGTTTCCTCCGGGTGCTCCGGTTTCCTCCCACAAGTCCCGAAAGTCGTGCTTTTCGGTAATTTAGTCATTCTGAATTCTCCCTCTGTGTACCCGAACAGGCACCGGAACGTGGCGACGAGGGGCTTTTCACAGTAACTTCATTGCAGTGTTAATGTAAATCTACTTGTGACAATAAAGATTATTTTTAAAAAGTATACTTAAATTAACCCCTTTAGAAATCTATCTACTTTCCTAAACGCCAAGAATTCTCCTTTTCCCAAAACAACACCCCATTAGGTTTAACTCTATAAGCTAAATGCAGCAAATAATTACCAAACACAATTTGTATCTTTTCATTGGGAAACCCTTCTACTGGTTCAGTGTAGAATCATTGAGATGTTTGGCGGCAGCACGGTGGTGCAGTGGTTAGCACTGCTGCCTCACGGTGCTGGGGTCTCAGGTTCGATCCCGGATCTGGGTCACTGTCCATGTGGAGTTTGCACATTCTCCCCGTGCCTGCGTGGGCTTCCCCCCACAACCCAAAAGATGCGCAGGGTAGGTGGATTGGCCATGCTAAATTGCCCTTTAATTGGAAAGAATTAATTGGGTACTCTAAATTTTTTTTAAAATCTTTGAAATTTTCAAAACACCAGCTTCTCAACCTGCATTCAGGAGAGCTTTTGTTTCCAGCTGGGCGTGGCTATGATCTTAGTTGCTCATAGCTCTGCTTCTCTTGCCATTACAGAACTAACCCTGCCACGATATATCATTGATCCCTTTTGCTCTTATCCTATTTAACAGAAGTCATTTTCTTAGTATGTAAGTGCGACAAATGCCCTGATGTCTCACCTTTCATTGTAAGGTCAGAAGTGAGGTGTTGCTGATGATTGTACAGTGTTCAGCTCCGCTCACAACTCCTCAGATACTGAAGCTATCTGTAAGAGCATGCAGCAAGACCTGGACAGTGTTTAGGCTTGGGCTGATAAATGGCATGTAACGTTCATGCCACACAAGTGCGAGGCAATCGTCATCTCCAACGAAAAAGCACCTATCCACCTGCCTATGACATTCAACAGCATTACCATCATTGAATCCAAGTAATCAAGTCCTGGAGGTCACCATTGACTGAACCAGCCATAGAAATCCTGAGACAGAGCAGAACAGAACTTGGAAATTCTGCAGTGAGCGCCTCACATTCTGACTCCCCAAAAACCTGCCCAACATTTACAACATGCTCCATTTGCGAGGGCAGCCTGTGGTTCTCCAAGCGACTTTAATTCATTTTGTTTTGGTAAGGAGGTGGAACTCGTTACCACAAGGAGAGGCTAAACTGAATAGTGTAGATGCGTTTAAGGGGAATCCAGGCAAGCAAATGAGGGAGAAGGGAATGGATGTTTGCAAAGGCAGATTTAAATGAGGAAATATGGGAGGAGGCTCAAGTGGAGCATAAACTCCAGCATGGACTTATTGAGCCAAGTGGCCTGTTTCTATGCCGCATATCTTATTAAACATTCATTCCCTCCATCACAGTTGCTCAGTGACTGGTGTGTGCACCACTTAAAGGATGCAGTGCAGTTTTTTTGCAAGATCTCTTCCATAGCGCCTTCCTAACCTTTGACCTCTACCACGCAGATGAATAAGATCAACGGGCGCATTGGAAAACTATCACCTGCAAGTTCCTGCAGCCCCCCCCCCCCCAAAAGTCGCAATAGATTGCATTTCTTCCATTCACTGTCACTGGGTGAAAATTCTGGAACTCTCTCTGGAACAGCACTGCAGGTAGGTGTACCTACACCAGGCTGACTGCAACAATTTAGGAAGACAACTTAGCAACTCCTTCACACAGCCGGTTAGGAATGGGCATTAAATGCTGGCCTTGTCGCCGATACCCACATCCCATGAATGAATTACAAATACTGAAAGCTGCAGTAGTTAAAAATCCTCCCCGTGGATTTGGATTTGGATTTGGATCATTAATGTCGATACAGAGATTGAATTAACTATGACATTGCTTGATTGATTGATTTGATTTACTGTCACATGTACCGAAGTACAGTGAAAAGTATTTTTCTGCGGCCAAGGGAACGTCCACAGCACGTACATAGAAGATAAAGAGAATAATCAACAGAGTACATTGACAAATGGTACTTCGACAAACAGTGATTGGTTACAGTGCGGAACAAGGGGCCAAACAAAGCAAATACATGAGCAAGAGCAGCATAGGGCGTCGTGAATAGTGTTCTTACAGGGAACAGAACAGTCCGAGGGGGAGTCGTTGAGGAGTCTTGTAGCTGTGGGGAAGAAGCTGTTCCTATGTCTGGATGTACTGGTCTTCAGACTTCTGTACCTTCTGCCTGATGGAAGGGTCTGGAAGAAGGCAATCCCTGGGTGGGAGGGGTCTCTGATAATGCTGTCTGTCTTCCTGAGGCAGCGGGAGGTGTCTACAGAACCAATGTGAGGATGGCAAGCTTGTGTGATGCGCTGGGCTGAGCTCACCACATTCTGCAGGTTCTTATGACCTTGGACCGAGCAGTTGCCATACCAGGCTGTGATGCAGCCGGATAGGAAGCTCTCTATCGTACATCTGTCGAAGTTTGTGAGAGTCAATTGCAGACATGCCAAATTTCTTTAGCTTCCGTAGAAAGTAGAGACATTGGGCCAAATTCTCCGGAAACGGCGCGATGTCCGCCGACTGGCGCCCAAAACGGCGCAACTCAGTCGGGAATCGCGCCACCCCAAAGGTGCGGAATGCTCCGCATCTTTGGGGGCGAGCCCCAACCTTGAGGGGCTAGGCCGGCGCCGGACGAATTTCCGCCCCGCCAGCTGGCGGAAAAGGCCTTTGGTGCCGCGCCAGCTGGCGCGGAAATGACATCTCCGGGCGGCGCATGCACGGGAGCATCAGCGGCCGCTGATGGCATTCCCGCGCATGCGCATTGGAGGGAGTCTTTTCTGCCTCCGCCATGGTGGAGACCGTGGCGGAGGTGGAAGGGAAAGAGTGCCCCCACGGCACAGGCCCGCTCGCGGATCGGTGGGCCCCGATTGCGGGCCAGGCCACCGTGGGGGCACCCCCCGGGGCCAGATCGCCCCGCGCCCCCCCAGGACGCCGGAGCCCGCCCGCGCCATCTTGTCCCGCCGGTAAGGTAGGTGGTTTAATCTACGCCGGCGGGACAGGCATTTTAGCGGCGGGACTTCGGCCCATCCGGGCCGGAGAATCGCGTGGGCGGGCCCGCCAACCGGCGTGGCGCTATTCCCGCCCCGCCGAATATCCGGTGGTGGAGAATTCGGCAACCGGCGGGGGCGGGATTCACGCCAGCCCCCGGCGATTCTCCGACCCAGCGGAGGGGGGGGTCGGAGAATCTCGCCCATTGTTGGGCTTTCTTGACTGTTGCATCAATGTGAGAGTGGACCAGGACAGACTGTTGGTGATGGTGACCCCCAGGAACTTAAAGCTATCGATCATCTCCACTTCAGAGCCATTGATGCAGACAGGGGTGTGTGTTGTGCTATTAAACTCTCAAGCAAGAACTAATATTTTCAAAGGATATCAAAAAAGCAGTGCTTCGAACATAAGGATCAGGAAGGGCAACATTCTAGCTTATCAGGTAAATAGCATTCATATAGCAAAGTCCTTTCTGAGATCGGATCTGCTGACAGGTGAACAGACATTAAATTCATTTTAACATTGGTTGACTTTAGAAACCCTGCCTGCATTAGTAAGACTTACATTGGAAAATAAGCCAAATAGTTATAAACCTGATGACTAAATCGTTTATATTGCAGTTTCATTGGGATATATTTCTATGCTTTATGAGTCCCTAATTTTTCCACCTATCAAGATATTTCTACATTTTCGCAATGTAGCAATCTCTGTCATATCATTAAATGTGGGCTGTAAGCTAATGTAATGTAAAACAGAAAATGCTTGGAAATGCTCAGCAGGTCAGGCAGCATCTGTGGTGAGAAACAGAATTAATGTTTCGAGTTGATGATACTTCATCTCATCATTGACCCGAAACACTGGGCTGAATGATCCGAGGCATCAGATTCACCATGCTCTGTCCTTCCACCCACCCACCCCCTCCCAAATTCCGCCAATTCTCCCTCACCCATTGCCCCCCCCCACCCTCCGCTCTCTGCCACCCTGCGACCCCACCACCACCACCACCTCACCCAGGTTTACATTCCAAAATCCAGGCTAAGTTTTCAAATGCCACTTTTTTAAACAAAGCTTCCGCTCAACTTTTAACAGGAATTCCAGTCCAGGATTTTACACCAACCCCTTTAAGATTTATTTCGTCTTGACTTCTGTGCAAACTCCTCACAATTGCTTTAACTTGTGATTCCCAGACTATATTAAAATGGCATTAGATGTTTGATTTACCATTGAAGGTTGCTCCCCCACTTTAAATCTGATTACTGTAATCGTCCCTTTAACTCAGAACACTTTGTTTACTCAACCTTGAACATCTTCTGACCCATATCTTGGTCTCTGTTCACTTAACTCTAGACTTTTTGGACACTACTCTTCATTTCTCTAGTTTCCTTAACTAGCTGGACGTTAGATGTCCAGCATCTGTTTTCATAACCGCTACTTCATAGTATGGTTTTTCTTCTGGCAGAGCTGAGAGAGATGTTCCCCCTCTAGCCTTTGAAACCAACTGTTTTTAACAGAGCTGCCCTCGCTCACTACCGATCTCCAGCTTCCCACAAATCAGCTAAACTAAAACTTGAAAGCTTCTCTAGATTTAATCACCTGCTAATGCTAATGCTCACATTCCAAGCATTGTCTGGCATCTTTGAACCTGTCCATATATATGTTTCTGGAACATACCTCTTCATTCACCTGAGGAAGGAGCAGCGCTCCGAAAGCTAGTGACATCGAAACAAACCTGTTGGACTTTAACCTGGTGTTGTAAGACTTCTTACTGTGCTCACCCCAGTCCAACGCCGGCATCTCCACATTATGAGGCCCCAATTGCAAAGCATCACTTACATGCTTCTGCATTGTATTTATTCTTCACGCCGTGGCCCTCTATAAGCAAATAGAAACACAATTATCCAACCCCCACACTTACAAACACCTTTGTCCAGCATGAGTCTAACTATAGCTTTTACTCTGACAGGCACAGAAACATTAAATTAAAGACACTTATTTCTAATGTTTACCAATACAATTATTAATCCATTAAAACTATTGTTGTTTTCCGAATATAACAAAGACAATTGTCCAGCAATCATAATGTATTTTTGCGTTTTTTCAGTTGTAAGAAAATTTCAAAAATAATGAGTGTCCAATTAAGGGTTTGCCACACGAGTGTGAAAACTAACAGTGGTGTATCACTGCAATATCTTGTAGGCACTCCACATCCAATCAACACATCCTCCCTGACAGTTACCGGGTTAATTTGATCTATTCTCACTCTTATTTTTTCCTTTAATATGAAAAATTGCTCATAAATCGCAAATACTGCTCCAAACTCTTGTTTCTTTGTAGGTGAAACCTGGAAATTGACTTTTTTAATCACTTCAACAGCTTGGGTGTATAGGGAACTTTTTGCTTTTTTGGACAAGGAAAATGAAGAAATATTGAAACCATTTCACAACTATCTTCACCTATTCAGTATGAAATTCTCTACTCGTAATGAATAACTTAGTTATGGAAATCAATTATACGCTGTCTCCTGGATTTCAGTTATGCAGTAATCACTCTGAAATTGATGTCCATTTTTGCTCTGATTTGATAATGTGATTGAGCAGCCACATTTTCTGCATCCAATGTTGCAATCAAATATTTCTACCACAGCTAATATTCGCCAGAAACAATTTGACAAAAATAATTGTATTTGAATAAAAATACTGCAGAGATCAGTGTGTATAGGTTTCAGAATCCTGTCAGTTCAGTGTGGGGGGGAAAAAGGTTCGGCTCTCTCATAAAAATGTGGTGCAGCAAGCCAAAATGATCCTCTCTGTTCATGTAAGTGAGATGGAAAGGAGGTTCAGCAGCCAGATTATCAATTTAACTTGCACGACTAAAGTTGTTTAGGCCACAGCTTGAGTATTGTGTGCAGATGTGGAATCCACGTTATAGGAGGGATGTGATAGCACTGGAAAGGGTGCAGAGGAAATTTACCAGGATGTTGCCTGGGCTGGAGAGTGTTAGCTAGGAAGAAAGAGTGGGTAAACTTGGATTGTTTTCCTTGGAGCAGAGGAGATTGAGGGGGGACATATTTGAGATGTATAAAATTATGAGGGGCATAAATAGAGCAGGCAGGTACAAACCATTCCCCTTGGTGGAGGGGTCAGTGACCAGGATAGATTTAAAGTAAGGGGCAGGAGATTTAGAGGGGATGTGGGGAAACTCTTTTTTACCCAGGGGTGGTGGGTGTTTGGAATTCGTTGCCTGAAAGGGTGATGGAAGCAGAGACTGTCATGGCATTTAAGCAGTATTTAGATGTGCATTTGTGATTCCAGGCCTTACAAGGCTGTGGGTGAAGTGCTGGAAAATGGTATTAGAATACTTAGGTGGTTGTTTATGTCCGGCACGGTCGCGATGGGCTGAAGGGTCTTTTCTGTGCTGTATGGCTCCATGACTCTATGACTGACTGACCCAGCCCAATTCAATGCTGAATCATGCCAACTACTAACTTTGGTGAAACCCATGGTTCAACACCGTTCTGTCTCGGCAAGGGTATGTGATGCTGATCAGCAGCAATGGCAACAAAGAAAAGTTAAATAAAAGAATAAACGATAATACTGCTGCAACTAATATTTACTGCAGGTTATTCTAATTTGTGCAAGTTTATTAACGACAATTTTAAATCAATATTACTTTGATGAACACATCTCAAATGTTAACATATTATTCAGAATTTTAACAGAGTCTCAGTAAACTATTTAAACAAAATTCTGATCTATATTTTTGGGTTAAACACGGCCAGGATTATGTTACTGGGATACAAAAACAACAAAAAGAAATACTGGAAACATTCAAAAGGTTAGTAATGGACTATGGAGCGAACAGGTTAGTTAATCGTTCCGATTTTATTATCAGCAGTGAAGGAATGGCACTTATCTCTTATTTCGCTGTCAGATGCCGACAAAGGTTTGACTGGGTTTAGAGAGATACTTGCCCTTGTTTATTACCTGATCCAACATAGTGCCCCCTAGCAAGACCCGTCAATCAATTAGATTGAAGAACCTTCACTGATCTAGGCAGAGATCAAATGGGTCTAAAGCAGGAAACATAAATTGGACTTAAATCATGTCGAAAAAGAAAACAAAATATTGAGAAATATAAATGGAACTAAAGCAGAGAAATAAAATATTTTAAAAATCTGTATAATTAATTCTCTTCCAAGAAGTGAAACATATTTTTTCCGACCCAGAGAGGTTGTTCATAAGTAATTATCATTTATTGTAAAAATTAAAAACTCACTTACTCCTGAATGCACTAACACTAATTTATTGGTAGAGGATGAATGGGTAAGCACCAGAAATTCAGGCCATTAAAGCGATTTCAATGGCAGGTTGAACGTACGAATAAGTAGCAGGAATAGGCCAATCAGCCCCTTGAACCTGCTCCACCATTTCATAATATCATGACTGATCTGATAGTAATCTCAAATCTGCATCAATTTTACCCCAATAATCTACCCCCCTGTGCTTAACAAGAGTCTGTCCACCTTTGTCTTAAAAATATTCAAAGATTCTGCATCCACAACCTTTTCAGAAAGAGAGTTCCAAATGAAAACATTTAGCCTCATCTCAGTTTTAAATTGACGACCCCTTATTTTTAAACAATGACCCCTAGTTCTAGATTCTTCCAGAAGAGGAAACATCCCCTCCACCCTGTCAAGACCCCTCAGGTTCTTGTATGTTTCAGTCAAGTCGCCTCTTATTATTCTAAACTCCAGCAGACCCAAGCCTGTCAAACCTTTCCTCATAAGGCAACCCACCCTTCCAGGTAAACATTCTCTGAACTCCTTCCAATGCATTTACATCATTCCTCAAATACGACGACCAATAGACAGTACTCCATATATGGGGCGTCATTCTCCGACCCGCCGCCGGGTCGGAGAATGGCCGTTGGCCGCCGTGAATCCCGCCCCCGCCCCCGCCGAAGTCTCCGAAGGGAGAAAAGTCGGCGGGGCGTTAATGGCGCCGCTGCCGCGGAGAATGTCACGGGTCTGCGCAAGGCAGCCGATTTTCGGCCTGCCGATATTCTCCCTTCCGGATGGGCCGAAGTCCCGTCGACGTGATGACCGTTCACGTCGACGTGAATCAAACCTCCTTTTCATCGGCGTGACCCGGTGCTCCAGGCTCACGCCGACCAGCGAGGAGGTGAGTGACGGCCTGGGGGGTTGGCTCTGGGCAGGAAATGGCGTGGCCGCAGTCCGATTGCGTGAGGAGAGGTGTGTCTCGGCTTGTGTGTGTGTGTGCGGTGGCGGGGGGGGGGGGGGTGGTTAGAGTAGGCTGGGCTCCGGGGGAGTGCCGGGAGGGGGTCCGTGCTGGGGTGGAGGTTGGGGGTTGGGGGGGGTCCGTGCCGGGGTGGAGGTTGGGGGTTGGAGGGGGTCCGTGCTGGGGTGGAGGTTGAGGAGGGGGTCCGTGCTGGGGTGGAGGTTGGGGGTTGGGGGGGGTCCGTGCCGGGGTGGAGGTTGGGGGTTGGAGGGGGTCCGTGCCGGGGTGGAGGTTGGGGGGGGGTCCGTGCTGGGGTGGAGGTTGGGGAGGGGGTCCGTGCCGAGGAGGGTGATGGGAGGGCAAATGAGTTGGTCCACCTGGCCAGGTGCCAGCCTCCAACAGTTGGACCCATGCGGTCCATGCCACCTGGCAGGGGGGAGCAGGGGATATGGGCAATGGTGACATGTCGTCGTTCCCCTCCCCCCCACCAGGCCGTCATGTTTTCAGATCATCCAGCGATGTTGGCCGCCGTGGTGGCAGCCGCTCATGTCTATGTTGCCCTGGATGAGGAGGAGGAGGAGGAGGAGGTGGAGGGGCGTGCCAGAGAGGCGGCGCAGGCTGCTGCAGAGGGGCAGGCGGCAGCCGCCCAGGCTGGAGGGACACCTGACCGACAGGGCGAGGAGGGGGAGGAGGACGTCGCGGCCCCACGGCAGCGGAGGCACCCGAGGGCGCCCCGTGTGTACCGGCCCCGCCAGTCATACCAGGACCTTACGGACCGGGAATGCAGGAGGAGACTCCGGATGAGCCGGGAAACCGTGGCACACATCTGCCACCTGCTGGCACACCTGTCACCGCGTGGCACTGGCGGGGGACACCCTCTCCCTGTGTCCGTCAAGGTTACGGTGGCCCTGAACTTTTATGCAACGGGGTCATTCCAGGCACCGAGTGGGGACCTGTCCGGCATATCGCAGACATCGGTGCACCGGTGCATCCGGGCAGTGACAGATGCCCTATATGCCATGGCGCACCGCTACATCCGCTTCCCCGTGGACCGGGCCAGTCAAGATGCCCCGGTAGTGGGCTTCTCTGCCGTGGCCGGGTTCCCCATGGTCCAGGGCGCGATCGATGGGATGCACGTCGCCGTGCGGCCACCTGCAGATAACAGGGCCGTGTTCACTAATAGGAAGGGGACCTATTCGATGAACGTACAGGTGGTCGCGACCACCGCATGATGATCCTGCACGTCTGCGCCCGTCACCCAGGCAGTGTACACGACTCATTCGTGTTGTTGCGGTCATCCATCCCCGGCATGTACGAGGGACGCCATCCCCGGCTGAGGGGCTGGTTGCTGGGCGACAGGGGCTACCCATTGCGATCGTGGCTGATGACGCCTATACGGAGGCCACGCAATGAGGCGGAGAACCGCTACAATGATGCCCATGTAGCGACAAGGGGAGTGATCGAGAGGTGCTTTGGCGTGCTGAAGATGCGTTTCAGGTGCCTGGACCTCTCTGGGGGTGCCCTCCAGTATCGGTCAGATAGGGTCGGCCGCATCATTGTGGTGTGCTGCGTCCTGCACAACATAGCCCAGCAGAGGGGCGATGTGCCGCAGGCAGAGGAGCGCGGAGTGGAGGAGCAGCAGGAAGAGGCACAGTCCTCCCCAGATGAGGGGGATGGGGGCAATGGTCAGGGCAGACGGGGTAGACACAGGCGGGTGGCTGTCCACCATTACCGGCTGGCCCAGCGGGCACGGGACAGACTGATAGCCGCCCGCTTCACTGACTAGATGGGCGTGGGAATCGGGTAGTATGGCCACAGACCGCACACCATGGCAACAGCCGACCACCCACACCCCCCACCCATCCACCCACCCAGCACCCTCACCCCCCTCCCCAACCCCACACACCCCACCCGCATGCACACCACCCCCACCCCCCCCCCCCCCCCCATTGTCGATCCACCGGCGGCACAACGGGCCGGGCTCACACAGTTGCGGGTGGACACGTGTCTATCGCAGGCCATGGAGGATGATGACAACCCGCCCTGCGATGAGCTCCTGGCTCTACATCGTTGGACTATGTCTGACCCATGGCCACAGTACCACCATCCACCCGGACCATCCCTGCATGCGGCTGTGACACTGCAGCGCACGGTCCCGTCCTCTGCCCGGGGAATGTTGATGGTGGCCCAGGGGGAAGGGGGCAGACTCACCTGGGGCTGAGGTAAGACCACCCCTCACACACACACTTGTGCTTAACGTACATGACACGCCCGCACACTTTGGACAGAGCACAAAGGCAGCTTCGGTAGGTGTAACATTGACTTTAATAACGAAAGGAGTTCATGCACGTGCCCTTGCCCCTAAAACTCATCTGTGCCCTGCACCCGTGCCAACTTACTCAGTGTCTAATTGTTTGGCCTTACGGGCCCTTTGACTACGTCTACGTGGTTCCCCAGACGGTACAGCAGAACTGGAGGTGGACTCCTGTGATTCCTGCCCTCTGACACTGGATCCCTTTGGCGGCCGTTTCCTGGGGCGTCCTGGCCTAGATGGGCCAGGCTGCGGCCCGGGCGACTGGGATGGCGAGCTGCCAGCCTGTCCTGCCCGTTGCCCATCCGATGCACCTGGGACGGAAGGGGGGGAGTCCGAGGTGTCGCGGTGTACCGGGACCTCCCCTACAGAGGGAGCCGGGACGGACCACACCACCTCCTCCTCCCTCGGGGTGCCCGATGGCCCCCAGGCCTCTACATGGGTGGGGGATGCGAAGGGACTGGCCATCCGACGCCCCCCCGACATCTAGCGCTGCCAGTCCTGGAGGCCCATGCTGGTATCGACAGGGGTCTGCAGGTTTGCAGCCATGGAGCCCAGGGTGTTGTCAAACCCTGTCTGTGACAGTGCGACGCCGGCTCGCACATGGCCACTGGCGCCGATGCCCTCAGCGATGGCCTGCTGAGACTGGGCCATGGCCTGCTGAGACTGGGCCATGGCCTGCAGAGACTGGGCCATGGCCTGCAGAGACTGGGCTATGGCCTGCTGAGACTGGGCCATGGCCTGCTGAGACTGGGCTATGGCGTTGAGCGCCTCTGCCATCTGGCGCTGGCACTGGCTCATGGCCTCCTGTGAGAGGACAGCCATTTCCTGGGCCACAGACGCCGCCTGCACGGAAGGCCCCAGGCCTCGCAAACCGTTCCCCATGTCTGACACCGTCGCACCCATTGCCTCCACCCCGGACGCCACCCGTGCTGTGTCAGCCTGGGTGGCACGCATGACCGGGACCACTCCCAGCTCCTGGACGCGGGTGGACTCCTCCACCTGCGACCGCAGCCGCCGCAAGCCACCCGTCACCCTCTTCGCTCGTCTCCGGGTCGGTGGTTGCATCGGATCTATGTGTGGGTGTGGTAACTGCAGGAACCCGGGATCCATCTGGGCGGCAGATGTTCGCTTGGCCTGGGCTGCCCTCCGACCGCCTGGTCCCTCTGCTGCTCCTACCTCCACCTGCTGGACCGGGACGGCTGTGTTGTGCGCACCAGTGAGTGTACCAGACGCCTCATCACTAAAGTGCCCATTGGTGAGTGTTTCTGCGATGGTGGAGAGTGTTGGTGACAGCAGTGGCGTTGTGTCGTGCTCTTCGTCCCACTCTGACTCCATGGCACTTTGGGGTTGGGGTTCGTCTCCACCCATCCACTCTGAGTCACTGTCCGGTATTTCGTCTTCCCGGGTAGGGGTGTCCTGGGTAGTGCTGTACCGGGTAGTGCTGTCCCGGGTAGGGGTGTCCTGGGTAGTGCTGTCCCGGGTAGGGGTGTCCTGGCTCGGATGTGACGGGGGCCTGTGGCTGCCCCCCTCATCGCTGGGTGGTCGCTCCCGCACGTGACGGGGGTGTCGTCTCCCTGTTGCTCCAGGTCTCTCCGTCTCCCGTGGTGTGCGAGGGGCATCCTGCGGGCGTCGCATGCTGGAGGGTCCGGGTCTCTCCGTCTCCCGTGGTGTGCGAGGGGCATCCTGCGGGCGTCGCATGCTGGAGGGTCCGGGTCTCTCCATCTCCCGTGGTCTCCGAGGGGCATCCTGCGGGCGTCGCATGCTGGAGGGTCCGGGTCTCTCCGTCTCCCGTGGTCTCCGAAGGGCATCCTGCGGGCGTCACATGTTGGCGGGTCCGGGTCTCTCCGTCTCCCGTGGTCTCCGAGGGGCATCCTGCGGGCGTCGCATGCTGGAGGGTGCGGGTCTCTCCGTCTCCTGTGGTCTCCGAGGGGCATCCTGCGGGCGGTGTGCATCTGCGGGGATGGGTGCCTGGACGTTTGGTCCTGCGATACACAATGAAGCATGCATGGTTAGACATCAGGCAGTGATCAGGTGATACGGGAGAGGGGGATATAGGGGAGGGGGGATATGGGGACGGGCTGTCGGTGGCTCACTTGCTGGTGGGCCCCCGACCTCTGCATCAGCAACCTCCCGGTCCTCAGGTCCGCCAGCCAGTTCCAGGGCCCTTTCCTCGTGTACGGTCAGTGGCCTCTCATCAGCGGGCCCTCCTCCAGTCCTCACATGCTCCCTATTGTTGTGTGCGCGCTTCTCCTGTGGGGGGGGGTTGGTGGCAGGGGTAAAAGGCAACAGTGTTAGGCAGGTATATGAATGCACGCCATCGGTTGCGCGTGCATTGCAGAGGTTAAGGTTAGGGCTGGATTCACTTGGGGATATGGGGGATATGGGGGAGGGGGGATATGGGGGATATGGGGGAGGGGGGGATATGGGGGATATGGGAGAGGGGGGATATGGGGGATATGGGGGAGGGGGATATGGGGAGGGGGGATATGGGGGATATGGGGGATATGGGGGAGGGGGGATATGGGGGAGGGGGGATATGGGGGATATGGGGGAGGGGGGATATGGGGGAGGGGGGATATGGGGGATTTGGGGGATATGGGGGAGGGGGGATATGGGGGATATGGGGAGGGGGGATATGGGGGATATGGGGGAGGGGGGATATGGAGGGGGATATGGGGGATATGGGGGAGGGGGATATGGGGGAGGAGGGGATATGGGGGATATGGGGGAGGGGGGATATGGGGGATATGGGGGAGGGGGGATATGGGGGAGGGGGGATATGGGGGATATGGGGGAGGGGGATATGGGGGATATGGGGGAGGGGGATATGGGGGATATGGGGGAGGGGGATATGGGGGAGGGGGGATATGGGGGATATGGGGGAGGGGGGGATATGGGGAGGGGGGATATTGGGGGATATGGGGGAGGGGGGATATGGGGGAGGGGGATATGGGGGATATGGGGGAGGGGGGATATGGGGAGGGGGATATGGGTGATATGGGGAGGGGGGATATGGGGGAGGGGGGATATGGGAGATATGTGGGAGGGGGGATATGGGTGAGGGGGGGATATGGGGGAGGGGGATATGGGGGAGGGGGGATCTGGGGGAGGGGGGGATATGGGGGAGGGGGGATATGGGGGAGGGGGGATATGGAGGAGGGGGGATATGGGGAGGGGGGATATGGGGAGGCTCACCCTGCCTGCTCTGACGAGGTCGTTCACCTTCTTGTGGCACTGGGTGCCTGTCCGTGGTGTCAGGGCCACAGCGGTGACGGCCTCTGCCACTTCCCTCCACAGACGCCGGCTGTGGCGTGGGGCAACTCTGCGGCCGTGCCCGGGATACAGGGCATCCCTCCTCTGCTCCACCGCATCCAGGAGCGCCTCCACATCGCGTGACTCGAACCTCGGGGCTGAGCGACGGCCAGCCATTCAGTCGGGTGTTGCGGTCGGGTGTTGCGGTCGGGTGGGGGGGAGCTGCGCGGCCTTATGAGCCGTCACGCCGTGCAGCGTGTATGACGCTGCACGGCGTGAACCACTGCGCAAGCGCGGATCCCGTTACGTCGCTGCTAGCCCATTTCGGGCCGGAGACTATCGTCCCATTTTTATGACGTGACGCAAGTGGGATTTGCGCCGTTTTTTCCGCCGATAACGGAGAATTTCGCCCATGATCTCACTGGTACAACTGAAACATAACCTCCCTAACTTTGTATTTGATTCCCCTTGCTATAAATAATAACATTCCATTAGCTTTCCTAATTACTTGCTGTACCTGCATTCTAGTCTTTTGTGATTCATGCACCAGGACACCCAGATCCCCCTGCACCTCAAAGTGGTCGAATCTCTAGCCATTTATATAATATGTTTATTTTTTACTCTTCCTGCCAAAATGGGCACTTCCAAATTTTCCCAATGTATCGTCCATTTGCAAGACTTTTCCCACTAACTTAACCTTTCTATTTTTTTTTGTGGCTTCTTTGTGTCCTCTTCACAATTTACTTTCCTACCTACTTTTGTGTCATCAGCAAATTTGGCAACTATCCCTGCAATACCTTTATCCACGTCATCATTTATATAAACTGTAAACAGTTGAGGGCCCAGCAATGATCCCTGTGGCACACCATTCATTGCATTTTGCAAACTACTCTCTGCTGCCTGTTAGACAGCCAATCTTCTATCCACTTCAATATGTTACCCCCCCCTAAAATATGACCTTTGATTTTCTGCAATAACCTTAAAAGTGGCACTTTATCAAAAGCCTTTTGGGAATCTAAATGCAGTACAACCACTGGTTCCCCTTTATCCACAGCACAGGCTACTTCCTCAAAGAACTCCATTTAGTTTGTTAAACATAATTTCCTTTTCACAAAACCATGTTGACTCTGCCTTATTACTTTGAGCTTATCCAAGTGCCCTCTAATACTCATCTTTAATAACAGCTTCTAAAATTGTTCCTTTGATCTGACAATGAGGATGTCAGTAACATATCCAATTGGAGGAGAAGGCTATCCCTGGCCGCAGCTTTTGGATGTCCACTTAATTGTGTCTGATAGCACATGTGCGGATTTTGTAAATTGCTATCAGATTTACCTATAACTATAGGGGCTGCTGATAGTTTTCTCATTATTACCACAAATTCTGAGCCAATATTTCAGGTTCAGACTCTTTATTAAAGTGTTGTCACCTAAAAATTAAACTTACCTGCATTGTCCAAAGCTAAGTACTGTCTTGCATGTTCAGTTGCCCCAGGATTTTCTGTTCATGTTTCAGATTCCTTGCATTTACAGCTTTTTGTTGTTATTGAGAAGTTGGTTATGAAGAGTTAGTCACTCCAGCATTGTACAGTTAAGACAGAAAGATTTTTGTAACACCCGAGTGTAGTGATTATATCTTCTAATCTTAATTAAACTCTCTCACTGCCAGATTCAATAATCACAGCCATCAACTGCAGTGGAACTGTAAACCATATTGGATCGGCCAGCATCGCTGAGGAACAATGGAATGGGAATCAGGTAGTTTTTTTCAGGTTTACCCAACTCGTATTTTAGATGTATTTTGATGCGGCTCCTCACCAGCATCATTCAAAAATACATTTTCACCAATGACACCATCACCACCGTCACTCTCAACCCCTCCATTGTCTCTGATTTGTCATTCGTCTTGTGCAAAATCCAGAATTTAATGAGCAGAAATGCCCTCCAATTGAAATTTGGGAAGATCTAAACCATTCAGTCCTTCCTACACACTCCGTCCCCTAGCTACTGATTCTATCCCCCTGCCTGACCCCTCTTGACTGCCGACCTGGACCATTCACCACCTTGTAACCCTGTCTGACCCTGAACTCAGCTTTCAACTTCAAATCTGTTCCATCACAAAGACTACCTATGTCCATCTTGGTAATATCACCTTTCTCTGCCCCTGCCCCAGCTCATCTATTGCTGACACTCTCATCGATGCCTTTGTTACCTCATAATTGACTTTACCCATACCCTCCCGACCAGACTCCCATCTTCTACCCTCATAAACGTGAGCTTGTTCAAAACTTTGCTCTCCATATTCTAATGCTCACCTAATCCCTTTCACATTTCATCTTTCTGCTCACTGACACACATTGACTCCCAATTCAGCAATGCCTCAATGTTAAAATTTTCATCCTTGTTTTCAAATCCCCCCATAGCTTCACCCCTCCCTATCTCTGTAACTTCGTCAAAACCTACAGCTTCTCCAAGTTCTCTGCTCCCCCAATTTTGGCCTCTTCAATATTCCTTATTTTAATTATGCTCCCACTGTGGCATGCCTGCAGCTTTCTAGGCCTTGAGCTTTGGAATTCCACAAGAGATCAGAGCAGGAGTAAACCATCCAGCCTACCAAGCCAGCTCCACCATTCAATATGATCACACTTTCCTGCTTGCTTCCCATAGCTCTTGATTCCCAGAGAGATCAAAAATCTATCTCAACCTTAAATATGTTCAATACATTTGGGGGAGATGATGGTGTACTGGTAATGTTATGCGTAATCCAGAGGCCAAGGTTCTGAGTTGAAATCCCACCATTGCAGCTGGTTGAATTTAAATTCAATTAATAAATCTGGAATATCAAGCTAGTTTCAGTAATGGTAGCCTGGACAGTTATCACGATTATCATCTGGTTCACTGATGTCCTCAAGGGAAGGAAATCTACCTTCTTTACACAGTTTGGCCTATATGAGACTCCATAATAATATAATTTTTATTATTGTCACAAGTAGGCTTACATTAACACTGCAATAAAGTTACTGTGAAAAGCCTCTAGTCGCCACACTCCGGCGCCTGTTCGGGTACACTGAGGGAGAATTCAGAATGTTTAAACCACCTAACAAGCACGTCTTTTGGGACTTGTGGGAGGAAACCGGAGCACCCAGAGGACACCCACGTAGACATGGGGAGAACGTGCAGACCCTCACAGACAGTGACCCAAGCCGGGAATCGAACGTGGGTCCCTGACCCACAGCAATGTGGTTGACTCTTAACGTCCCTCTGAAATGGCCCAGTAAGTCACCCAGCTCAAGGACAAATTGGGATTGGCAACAAATACTTCTCTGCCAGTGATGACTACACCCCTGGAAAGATTTTTTTTTAAATCCACACCCCTGGGAATCCCAAAGATTCACAATCCTTTGAGTGAAGACTTTTCTCCTCATCTCAGACTAAGTCGGCACCTTATCCTAAATGTGTGTCTCTGTGTCTTAGATTCCTTGACCAGCGGGAACAACCCCTTAGTATCTACCCTGTCAAATCCCTTCAGGGTCTAACATGTTTCAATGAGATCACCTCTCATTCTTCTAAACTCCAGAGAATATTGGTCTAATTTATTCAGCCAGCCCCTCATCATAGGACAACTCTCTGTAATATTATAATGCTGCCAATGGAGGTGTGGAAACCAACATTGCACACAGTATTCCAGATGTGTATAATTGTAGCAAAACCTTTTAAAAAATTACTTTATCAGAGTTACAAAACCGGAGCTCAGAGTGTGGACCGGGACAAACCCCTAGTCCAGCTCCTTGCCTGCTCCAAAAACCAATTCAAATTGAATCCAATCTATGGTCCCCACAAGAGAGACATACCGGATCCAGGCATTACACCTGACCTCCTGCTAATCTTCACCAAAAAAACCTTTTTATTCCAGGACTCCAGTCCACTTGCAATAAAGGTCAACATGCCCTTTGCCTTCCTAATTGCTTGCTGTACCTGTGTGGTGTACTCCTTGTATGAGTACATCCAGGTCTTTCCAAACATCAACATTTCACACCATTTAAAAAACAATCTGCTTTTCTATTCTTATCTAATTAAACTCTGTCTCTCCTCCAAACGTTAATCCTAAAAATATACCTCTTTGACCAGGTTTTTGGCCAGCTGTGCTAATAGCTCTTAATGTGGTTTGGTTTCAAATATTGCCCAATAACACTCATGCAAAGCCCTTTGTATGTATTTATTATGTTAAAGATTGAAACTAAATGCAAGTTATAGGTGTAAGAACTGCAATCTTTCACACAGTTGGAAGTTTGCAATGTACCGTCCCTTTGTCATGATCTTCAGTTTTCCAAGAAATTTATCCTTCACATCAAGAAAATCTAATCTTCCCAGGGGGAGAAGATCCCAGGAACAGTGCCTATTACAATCTTTGTTTAATCACTGCAGCCTTACAAGTCATGCAATGTAATCTATAGTCCATTTAGCACTATAGCTTCAAAGCGACAGGGAGCCAGGTTCGATTCCGGCTTAGGTCACTGTCTGTGCGGAGTCTGCACGTTCTCCATGTGTCTGCGTGGGTTTCCGCCGGGTGCTCCGGTTTCCTCCCACAAGTTCTGAAAGATGTGCTATTAGGTAATTTGGACATTCTGAATTCTCATTCTGTGTATCCAAACAAGTGCCGGAGTGTGGAGACTAGGGGCTTTTCACAGGAGCTTCATTGCAGTGTTAATGTAAGACTACTTGTGACGATAAAGATTATTATTATTATTTTGCATCTGTGATGTCAGGTGACTGTTTATTGCTTTTTAAAAGAAGCAGTCCCTTGTAGCAATTAATGCTCTTAACAGTGAGTAAATAGTTCTTAAAATGAAATAAGCAGAGTGCTTCAGTGGTGTAGTGGTATTGTCACTGGACTAGTAATTTAATAACCCAGAGTAAGATCTGGGGACCCAGGTTCAAACCCAACCATGGCAGATGGTGAAATTTGAATCCAATTTTTAAAAAAATCTGTAATTAAAAAGTCTAATGAAACCCTCTGTTGATATGGTTCATTAATGCCCTAATCTGCCATCCATACCTGGTCTGGCTTATTTGTGACTCCGGATCAACAAAAAATGAGAGAAGGGCAGTTCAAAACTCTGGGGCGAAATTCTCCCCCAACGGCGCGATGTCCGCCGACTGGCGCCAAAGACGGCGCCAATCAGACGGGCATCGCGCCGGCCCAAAGTTGCGGAATGTTCCGCATCTTTGGCGGCCTAGCCCCAACATTGAGGGGCTAGGCCGACGCCGGAGGGATTTCCGCCCCGCCAGCTGGCGGAAATGGCGTTTGTTGCCCCGCCAGCTGGCGCGGAAATGCGGCGCATGCGCGGGAGCGTCAGCGGCCGCTGTCAGTTTCCCGGCGCATGTGCAGGAACGTCAGCGGCCGCTGTCAGTTTCCCACGCATGCGCAGTGGGGAGAGTCTCTTCCACCTCCGCCATGGTGGAGGCCGTGGCGGAGACGGAAGGGAAAGAGTGCCCCCATGGCACCGGCCCGCCCGCGGATCGGTGGGCCCCGATCGCGGGCCAGGCCACCGTGGGGGCACCCCCCGGGGTCAGATCGCCCCGCGCCCCCCCCCAGGACCCCGGAGCCCGCCCACGCCGCCTGGTCCCGCCGGTAAATACCAGGTTTGATTTACGCTGGCGGGACAGGCAATTTCTGGGCGGGACTTCGGCCCATCCGGGCCGGAGAATCCAGCGGGGGATCCCACCAACCGGCGCGGCCCGATTCCCGCCCCCGCCCAATCTCCGGTACCGGAGACTTCGGCGGGGGCGGGGGGCGGGATTCACGGCGGCCAACGGCCATTCTCCGACCCGGCGGGGGGTCGGAGAATGACGCCCCTGGAAAAGGATGAGGTTGGCCATATTAAGATTTGGAAATCTAACAATTCGGGCCAGTCGTTGGCCCTTCTATTTTACCAAAAGAAAATGGAGTACCAAATTTAAACTCAAAACCAATACCTGCATATAGTTAACCCCCCCCATCAGAATTTAGATTCAAACAATAGTGTTTAGTGAAGATAGGGCTATTGGATTGGATTTGTTTATTGTCACGTGTACCGAAGTGCAGTGAAAAGTATTTTTCTGTGTGCAGCTCTAACAGATCATTTAGTTCATGAACAGAAAATACATAATAGGGCAACACCAGGTACACAATGTAAATATGTTCCATATTGCTGATAGGTCACAATATCTTAGCATTGAGATCATAATTACATTATCTTAATATGATATTGTTATGATCCCAGCTGTGCTAATACTGGACAAGTCAGATCCCAGAGTGAAACCTGGCTTGATAGATGCTAACTTACTTTTAACCTGCGGAGGAAATTGCTGATCAAATTCACAGGAGTTCACGGATGAACTTTTAACCGTGGCTGATGAGCGAGAGAGAGGAGGTATGATAGATTCCCAGAGGCTCGCCCGTGGGCTGCCAGTCCTGCCACTGGCAAGGCTGACTGGTTGGCGATGGGGGGGCACTGACAGTCCACGGAAACAGAGCATTGTGGAGGCCCCGGAGAATACCGGGTCAGACCCGTTAATGACATGCCATAATGATATGGGGCGGTATTCTCCCCCCCCCCACCGCCGGGAGGGAGAATCGCCGGGGCGCCGCGCGACTCGCGCCACGCCGCTCCGACCGCCGCACGCGATTCTCCCACCCCCCGAAACCAGCGCCGCGAGAATCACGCTGGGCCGCTCGGAGAATCGCTGTAAACGGCCTAGTCCCGCCAGCGCCGTCCACACCTGGTTGCTGCCGGCGGGTACTCGTCGCGAAGGCTTGGGGGGCTGCCTGTGGGGGGGGGGGGGAAAGGGGGCTCCGTTCCCGGGGGGGCCTCCGGAGTGGCCTGGTTCGCGATCGGGACCAACCGATCGGCGGGCCGGCCTCTCTGTCGGTGGGCCTCCTTTCTTCCGCCGGCGAGCCTGGATCCATCCGCCATGTTTGTGCGGGGTGGCCTGGGGGAGGAAGGCCACCGCGCATGCGCTAGTTGGCGCCGGCCCAACTGCGCATGCGCGGGACCCAAGGCACCGTGTCTTTTACGCGGCGCTGGGTCTCTGATGCCGCGCTGAGGCCCCGCCCCCGTAAATCGTACAATGCCCCTGCTCGCCCACGGAGGGGGGAGAATTGGGGTCTGGGAACGGGCGCCGACGCCGGAGTAAAACACTCCAGTTTTTACTCCGGCGTCGGCACTTAGACTCCTGTTGGGAGAATCCCGCCCCTCGTGCTTACTATACATACAAAGTAGAACGCATTGATGCCACTGTCGAGGCACCGGAGCAGGGTATTCTGTCAGGCACCCGGCGCCGGCCACGCTTCTCCGTACAATCGCCTTTCGCAATTCCGGCGTCACTGGACGGAGAATCCTGCCCACAATCCTTGCCTGGGACTTGCACGTGTACAAACAGCGTTCTGCCAGCGGATTCTTGAGCATTCACTTGATGCCACTCACCCAACTTATATCTCTCTCTGAGACACCCTGAACTGCAATCCCTGTTATCTCTCTCTGACACATATCGACTGAACTCGCCCCTGTCTTTCTCTGTCTTTGGGTCATTTGAGCACTGTTGCTAGGCAACAGTAACACTTTTCTACTTTGCTTGTTTGAATCCCCAAATCACTAACTTTTAACCCCTTTTATCCCATCTTTTTAACTTCAGGGGTTGTAAACCCTCATTAAAAATATATACACATATAAACAAATCCAACCGACTGACCTTCAGCCATAGGTCCACCCAGATTTCTAGACAGCAAGCGTCATGAAAAAATATAAAAATCTTTAACACAAAAATACAGACACACATGTATATATTTTATAATATATATGTATATGCATATATAAATTCACTTAACATAATACATTGTGCCTCATAATAAACAATAGTTAAGACTTAAGATACATGTGTATCACCTTAGGGTAACTAAAGTATATTTGTGTGTTAATTAAAACAGAAAATGCTGGGAAAACGTAGCACATCTGTGGAGAGAGAACTTCTGTTAACTGGTCTGTGATTATGCTTGTACTTGTTAGGTCCAGGTACCTTGCAGATCTGAAAATCAGGGTATGTGAAAAAAAATCCACCATGAATGTAAGGATTAACAGCTGGATTCTCAACAAAAATGTCTCCAAATCGTTTCTGTCCTGGAACAACCAAGTCAGAGAAATTACAAATCCCAAGCTGCCAAAGATATTGCATTAATATTGCTGGAAAACTTTGTTCTAGGATGTAACACAAACAAATAATTTGTAAAACCCTTAATTTCCTTTCCATATAACCTAAAATGTAATATAGATTTCTACATCTGAAGCCAAGACCTCCTTCATCATGGACATCTTGAACTGATATAAGAAAATGAGTACCAGGTGTCCCACAATTTGATTTTCAAAGCATCCTCTTCTATCAATATTAGCTTTATTACCGTAAATTGATAACTAGAAATGAAGTTGCCTCCTGCTGCCGGCTCAGTCAGTAACTTGGTGCATAGCCCAAGCGGTTCACAAATTTGATTGATGTGCATTCAGTGATAAGATGGTTGATCTTAGCTGATGCAAAGGAATAGAAGTGCTATACCTGGCTGCAGCATCTCTGATTAGAGACGGGAATATCAGCAATGGTTTCGTAGGAATGGATAGGTCAAGGAAGATTCAGACGTGAGCCCATGAAGGTCATGTACATGATAATTATGCTGCCTGGAACTAAACTGTTAAACTAAAACACTGAAATAATCTATGCAAAGCAAAAAGACTGTAATACTAAGAAATTCATTTTCTTTTAAACAATTTAATAAGAAGGCTTTACTGAGATTAGGTGATCAAGAATCAATCACTGCACTGCTGGACAATGTCCTGTTTCTTAAAGAAATTAGCCTGCTGAAAAATAACCACTCCTGGATCATCTGCCATGCCTTCCCTCAGTCCAAACACATGTCGATCATAACAATAAACCTATCTCCCCTCCCCTTGTTCTCTGGAACACTTCACATTTCAAGGTGCCAGGTGCAAACACCTGACTATACCGATTATAGCCGATTATAGCCGGCCTAGCCCCTTTAGGTTGGGGCACCGCCCCCCAAGATGCGGAGCATTCCGCACCTTTGGGGCGGCGCAGTGCCCGACTGATTTGCGCCGTTTTGGGCGCCAGTCGGCGGACATCGCGCCGTTTCCGGAGAATTTCGCCCCAGGTCTGGGAATTGAACATCCAAGAGTACTCAGTATTTTGGAAGGATATGCAGAAAGGTAAAGGAGATGGCATAGCTTTGCTAGTAAAGGAAGGGATCAGTGCTTTAGCGTAGCACAGTGGTTCGCACTATTTCTTCACTGCGCCAGGGTCCTGGGTTCAATTCCCACTTGCGTCATTGTCTGTGCAGAGTCTGAAAGTTCTCCAAGTGTCTGTGTGGGTTTCCGCCGGGTACTCCGGTTTCCTTCCACGAGTCCCCAAAGACGTGCTTGTTAGGTGAATTGTACATTCTGAATTCTCCCTCTATTGCACAGTGGGGAATGGTATTAGCCAGGAAATATTAGAGGCTTGTAAAAAAGGTACAACAATAATCATGGGTAACTTTAAGATGCACATAGACTAGATTCATCAAATTGATAAGGGTAGCCTCGAGGGAGTGTTCATTAAATGTGTTAGAGATTGTTTCTTGCAGCAATATATTGTGGAATCAACCAGGGAATATTATCCAATGAGGAGGGATTAATTAATGACCACATAGTTAAGAAACCACAAGGGAAGAGTGATCATAGCATGATAGAATTTCAAATTAAGTTTGAGTGTGAGAAACTGGAGTCCCTCACTCACGTTCTGGAGTTAAACAAAGGTAATTACTTTGGCATGAGGGCAGATTTGGCCTAATTGACTGGGCAGGAAGACTAAAAGTTAGGACAGTTGATGATCAGTGTCAGTTATTTAAGGAGACATTCCATTCATCCCAACTAAAATATGTTCCAGAGAGGATGAAAGACTGTAAGAGAGGGAAAAGGCATCCATGGCTGAGCAAGGAAGTTAAAGATAACATAAAGACAAAAACAAAGGCATACCATATTGCAAAGACCAGTGGAAGATTTGGAAACTTTTAAAGATCAATATAGAGTTACTAAAAAAGTAGTAAGAAGAGCATAGGTAAAGTATGAAAGAAAACTAGCGCAAAATATAAAAAAAGATAGCAAAAACATCTATAAGTATACAAAAGGGAAGAGAGTAGCTAAAGTGAATGTTGGTCCCTTGTCGAATGAGTGCGGGAAGTTAATAGTGGGGTACACAGAAATGGCAGAGACGCTAATCAATATTCTGCAGCAGTTTTCATGATGGAGGACACGAGAACCATCCCTATAGTAACAGGTAATGCAGAGGTAATAGAAAGGGAGGAACTTAGAACAATCATCATCAATAGGGAAAAAGCACAAAAGAAACTATAGGGATTGAAGGCAGACAAGTCCCCAGGACCTGGTGACCTACATCATAGGGTCTTAAAGGAAGTAGCAGTGATGATTGCGGATCCATTGGTTATACTATTGCAAAATTCCTTGGATCTGGGAAAGGTTCCAGTGGATTCGAAAAATGCTACCCCTTATTCAAAAAGGGAGGGAGGCAGAAAGTAGGAAACTATAGCCCAGTTGGTTTACCATCTGTCACTAAATTGTTAAAATCCATTATCAAAGAAATACAAACAGGATATTTAGAATGTCAAAACACAATCCATCAGTCAGCATGGTTTTATGAAGGGCAAATCATGTTCGACTGATTTGCTAGATGTAACAAACCAAGTGGTAATGGTATCCTGTAGATGTAGTGTATCTGGACTTCCAGAAGGCATTTGATAAGATGCCGCACAAAAGGTTAATACACAAGGTAAGGTCAGACGGGATTAGGGGTAATTTATTAGCTTGGTTAGAAGTCTGGCTAACCGACAAAATGCAGAGTTGGAATAAATGTGTCTTTTTCTGGTTGGCAAGATGAAACTAGTGGAGTGCCCTTGGGTTCTGTCCTCGGACCCCAACTATTTGCAATATATATTAATGACTTGGATTTAGGGATAGAATTTGCAGATGACATTAAAATAGGTGGGATAGGGGCAGCACGGTGGCATAGTAGGTTAGTCCTGCTGCCTCACAGCACCGAGGTCCCAGGTTTGATCCCGGCTCTGGGTCACTGTCTGTGTGGAGTTTGCATTCTCCCCATGTTTGCGTGGATTTCACCCCCACAACCCAAAGATGTGCAGGATGGGTGGATTGGCCACACTAAAAAAATTGCCGCTTAATTGGAAAAAATGAATTGGATACTCTAAATTTAAAAAAACAAACCAGGTGGGATAGTAAGTTGCAATGAGGGAAAAAGAAATGTACAAATGGATATATATAGGTTCGGTGAGCGGGCAGAAATTTTGGCGATGGAGTTTAAAGTGGTTATAAGTGTGAGGTTATCCATTTTGGTTGGAAAAATGGGAAGGCAACTTATTGTCTAAAGGGAGAGAAACTTCAGAGTGCTCCATGCAGATGGATCAAGGTGTCCTTGGGCATGAATCTCAGGAAACTAGTATGCAGGTACAGCAGGTAATAAGGAAGGCAAATGGAATTTTGTCCTTTGTAACTAAAGGGATAGAGTAAAGAAGTAGGGGAGTGTTGTTACATCTGTACAGGGCATTGCTGAGACCGCACCTGGAATACTGTGCAAAGTCTTGATTTCCTTTTTTAAGGAGGAATGTAGTTGCATTAGAGGTATTTAGAGGAAGTTCACTGAATTGATTTCAGAGATGAGGGGTTTGTCTTATGAAGAGATTGAGCAGTGTAGGTCTATACTTTGTCAAGTTTAGAATGAGAGGAAATCTAATTGAGGTAAATAAGATGATAAAAGGTATTGACAAAGTAGGTGTGGAGCCGATGTTTCCTCTTTTGGAGCAATGTAGAATAGGAAGTCATAATTTTAGGATAAGGGATGGCAGATTTAAAACAGAAATGAGGAGAAATTACTTCTCTCAATGGGGGTCACAGTTCTGTGTAATTCACTATCTTAGAATGCAGTGGATGCCGGGACTTTGAGTAAATTTGAGGAGACAGAATTTTAATTAGTAAAGGGGTAAAGGGCTGTGGAGAACGGGCAGGAAAGCAGAGTTGAGGCTGAAGATCAGCCATGATCGTATTGAATGGCGGAGTGGGCTTGATGGGCTGAGTTGCCTATTCCCGCTCCTCGTTCTTATGTTCTTATTCTTAAAATTAATGCTTAAGAATTGTGATTAATTTTGTGTTTTGTTTCATCACCTCAATGAAGAATTTTGTCACTGCAAACAAGGTGGCAGGGTTGGATTTATTACTAACCTGATGACTGCAGCAGGACCTTGGCTCCTTGACTCTAACAAATTAGTTTGAAGGGTTCTGACACTCCAGATGGACAAGCTAACATTGGGGGGAGAACCTTTATTGTGATGGGAACCGAGGAGCTGATGTGATGACCTCTGAAAAATTGTCTGGTAAATTTGCGTTGACCAATGCTGTGGGAATGGTTTCCTTCAGGAGGAGGTATAGCTGATACCAATGTCAGAGCAGTCACCTGAAAATAACGTCTGGGTCAGAGAAGACCTCTTCCTGGTAACATGATCGAACATAACTAATTGGTGTAATTGTAGTGCATCAAGTTCCATAGCTGACAAGCGCCCTGTGCTTATCATGACTGTCCCTGACCTAGAGGACTTGTGCCTAAGTTTAGGCTTGGAACCTAGCTCAAAATAATTACTTTTAGCTGGAGAAGGTGCATGAAGCATAGTCATACCCAAGGACCACTGGCTAATACTTAACATATTCTCAAAGACCAGATGCAGATACTTGACTCAAAACAAATAACAATTGAATATAAATGTAAAACTCAAAAACGGTTGGATTGTGTTCCCGACCCCAACCCTCTCAATTCAGGATTGAACAGGGGCATGACAAAGGGTGAGCAGCCAACCCACGATCAGGATTTTAATGGAAGTTCCCCCCACTCAGACTATGTCCCCAAATACTTCCCACCCTCCACTGGAATTAGTTCTACTTGTACCTGCAGCCTGCTCCATAGTCCTTCCCACCCGACTGGAAGCCAAGCCTATCAACCAGGCTGATTTCCGAGCACAGAACCTGTTATCTTCAAAAGATGCACAATGTGGATCTGCAGCATGCAGGGAAAAGCCAACTTCTGGATTTCTCCTTCAAAGTTCCACTCCCTGTATCCCACCCTCTGCTATATGACCGACCCCTGTTGGTATCCAAGTCATTCTCAAGGAATAGGCCTTAACATAAACTCCAGTTACCAAATGAAGTAGGTTTCATAACGTCCAACACCGTTAGAACTAAGAACCCCCAAAGGAGAAAAATCAGCATCTAAATTACTCAACCTGATACTCGGCGACAGCACTGAAAATCTAGGAATTGTAACTACGTACGGATATCAAATAAAATCATTTCTGGATGGAAAGCAACAGCAAGTTATTGCAATAGAAATTGAAACTAATCTGAAACTATTTGTTTTGTGCAAGTTAGACTGGGAAAAATCAAATAACTTGAGTTTACATCACGTAAAGCTTTTAAATGGACTTTGTTAATCTTATTTTCCTCCATTGTCTCCTAATGCACTGGAAGGCAATGAAAAATAACTTCTTGTAGGTTGCAAGAAAACTGATTAAGGTGTTTTGTCATTATTTTGAAGAATGTGGGCATTACTGGCTAGGTTAGCATTTGTTATAATTTTCCTTTAGAAGGCGATGTTGAGTTATCTTCTTGAACTACTGTGGTCCATGTAGTGTGGTTACATTCAGTACTGTTACAGTGTTCCAATATTTTGGCTCACTGATGCTGAAGGAACGGGGATATAGTCCAAGTCAGGATGGTGAGTAGTTTGAAAGGGAACTTGCAGGTGATGATGCTTCCATGTATCCGCTGCCCTTGTCCTTCTGGTTGGTGGAGGCCACCAGTTTGGAAGGTACTGTTGAAGAAGCCTTGATGAGTTGATGCAGTGCATCTTGGTATGCACTGCTACCATTGTGCACCAGTGCTGGAGGGAGTAGATGTTTGTGGATGGGTTACCAATCAAGCAGGCTGCTTTGTCCTGGATGGTGTCAAGCTTCTTAAGGGTTGTTGGAGTTGCACTTTCCATCCTTCCAAATGCTCTGCTGAGTTTCTCAATATCAGCACTAGTTTTTGTGACTTGCTGTAATTCAAACTTAATTAAAAAACCTGATCACCAAGAACTCTATTGAATTTGGAGTTTTGCGATTTACTGCCAAGGAAAAAATTGACAAGCAATTACATTTATTAGAAAAGCATTTTCAATTAAATGAAAACATATTCTCATTTCTCTGCTTTGACAAGGGAAGCCTCACAGACACTATCTTGACAAAAGAATGAACAAAACAAATTAGTTCTTTGCATATTTTATTTTTTCAATTTTAAGTTTGAACTGACACACATCTGGCATATTTTACATCTTTGCCATAAAACAGCGTTACAATAGCTCAAGGATTTTGTATCTCCAAAATATTTCACTGTGATTTCCAGATTAAATGAAATTATTTTCCAGATGCTTATTCCCCCTCCCAATTCTAGACTAAAAACTCATAATATTGCTCACACATGTGATGTACAACTTAATTACGCAGTCAGACTTTCTTCATGGTTTTAATTGTTTAAATACAAACAACAAGTAAAGAACTTAGTGCTAAAATTTACTATTACAGTATTGATGGCAAATCAATAATCACAGCAATAAATAATGATATGTTTCTGGTGCAAAGTGCCAATACAAAGAATCCAATAATTATTTCTTAAATAAACAACTGCAAGTGAGTGTATTTTCCAAGAAAACTACATTCCTGTTTACATGCCTCTTAGCCCTACCAACACAGTATGTACATCTATGACTTTTGACAATACAGTCACCAAATATACAAAGAAGAAAACATGAAGTGATTTTTTTTAACCCCGTGAATGTGTTTAATTAGAATAATATGCCAGAAATATCTAACAGTGATTTTTGCTACAGCAGAAAAAAAATGCAACATACTCCTATTCTCCGGGCTTTGAAGAAAGCTGAAAATGCAGTTTATAAGCTGGAGAGCCAAGATCTCACAATATTCACCTCATTATGATAACTTTTATAAGTACAGAAACCAAACTGAGTATGTAAACTGACAGCACTAAACAGAATGAGGGTCTCATTGCCACACTGTAAAATTAGATAGCCAAGTTAACTTTATCCTCAAAGCTATGCTAGTAATTTATTTAAAGTTCCATCATTTTTTTTGGAGGGGGGGAATTATCTTAAAGAACAGTAGATTTATAGAACCGCGTGGTGGAATTTCAAACTGGTTAAGAAACAGATGTTTTGGGTGTTTCATTTTCTATCAAAGGTCTCGTATTAAAGAAATACTTATGAAAAGTATTATATCACAGATTGGATACTGGCTGAAAAGTAGATGCAGTTTCTTCTCTTAGCTTGAAGTATTTTGAATAATAACTGGACACAGTCTTCAGAAACTTTTCCTTGACACGTTATCATTAGAATTACTTGGAAATATTAATTACTTAACATTGATTCATTTAGCTTACATTACTGAATCATAAACTAATATGGCATTTCATTGTTGTAGCTGGTGTTCAGTGGTAGGAAAAAATAAAACAGCCATTGTGATTGCTTTTACGTATGAAGAATACAATGTACAACTATTGCTAGATGTAATGGAATGTATAACAGAGGTCAATGCAGAGGGCATCATGTTCCACCACTTAGTCCTAGGCGTTCACTGCAGCACTTGTGCTCTCAGCTGGAACTGGCAATCACACTTCAGCCTCCCTTAAAATTGGTTTAGTATCTGTTCTGATGTTCATAATGCCACCGGTTGAAATCTATGTTAAAAGCTACGATACTGCCTGAAGCCATGCCTGTTATCAGTGTCCTGCAACAGAAAAACAAAATAATGTTACGTTGAATTGAAAACATTACTTTCTGTGAATCAAACAGAGGAGTTTATTAAAAATTAGTAACTTGGCAATGTCCTCGTTGAATCATACTTTTGAATCAAATATGCTTACAATTATTATCACATAAACATGAAATGTATGATTTTTAAAATAATATTACTATTAAAACAATGAATTTGCAACATAATTCCAAGATGGCTCAACATCATTTGTTAAGCTGTTGCAATTTTCAACATTGATAACTTCAGACAATTTACTGAAATCACCCTGAATATGCTGTGGCAGATGATGGTGTTATAATGGCAATGTTACCGGACTAGTTATCCACAGGCCCAGCCTAATGAACCAGGGCCATGGGTTCAAATCCCACCACGGCAGCCGGTGCAATTTAAATTCAATTAATCAATCCGAAAAATGCAGCTACTGATGGTGCATATCAAATGGTTTAATGATGTATTCTAGGGAAGGAAATCTGCCATTCTTACCTGGTCTGGCCTATATGTGACTTCAGACCCACAGCAATCATAGAACCATAGAAATTTTACAGTGCAGACGGTCATTCAGCCCATCAAGACTGCACAAATCCTTGAAAGAGCACCCTACCCAGTTCCATTCCCCGCCCTATCCCTGTAACCTCCTTGGAGACTGAGGGCCAATTTAGCATGGCCAATCCACTTAATCTGCACATCTTTGGACTGTGGGAGGAAACCGGAGCACCCAAGGGAAACCCACGCAGACACGAGGAGAAAGTGTAAACTCTACACAGACAGTTTGTACACATTTTACCCATTTCAGCTAAACAAAATAAGTGAAAGCCATTCGCTGGTTCATTCCTCCAGGCAATGTCTTGACTCAAGGTGTCTGTTTTAAATTTTCAAGCAACAAGGTGGCACGGTGGCGCAGTGGATAGCACTGATGCCTCATGGTGCCAGGGCACAGGTTCGATCCCAGCCCCGGGTCACTGTCCGTGCGGCGTTTACACCTTCTCCCAGTGTCTGCGTGGGTCTCACCCCCACAACCCAAAGATGTGTAGGGTAGGTGGATTGGCCACGCTAAATTTCCCCTTAATTGGGAAAAAAAGAATTGGGTACTCTAAATTTATAACAAAAACAAATAAATACATTTTCAAACAACACTTGGCAGTTACTTGTCAGCCACCATTAACTGGTGGGTTCTCCGTGGCAACATTTCCACCAAACAGTGCCCACTTGTCAACCGATCAGCACCCCCTTCTAATATAGCATAAAGTTCTTGTTTCTGCTGACATTGGTTTTCTTGTGATTGCCCTGATGAGTTTCTGCTGACATTGGTATTCTTGTGATTGTCCTGATGAGTGCAAGATGAAAAGCTTCAACAGAATGTATGTTTTCAGAAATACTCAAGTAGTGTGTGACCAAATGACTATTTGCCATTCCCACTTTCTTTGCCTCTTATTCCATGACAGCTTTATTATGTAATATCTCCCACCTTTAATCTACCCCAGACGTTCCCTTGTGCTCTACCTGACCCTCCCCTACTGTCCTGTCAACTACATAAAACTCATCACATTTCTACCTCCCTTCAATTCTAAAGAGTTATATTTGACTCAAAATATTAATGGTTTCCCTCTCCACAGATGCTGCCAAGCCTGCAGAGTTTTCCCAGCACTTGTTTTTGTGGTTGACTCTTAACTACTCTTTGAAATAGCCTAGCAAGCCACTCAGTTCAAGGACAATTAGGGATGGGCAGCCCTTTCCAGTGATGTCCGCAACTTATGAAAGAATTTTAAAAACATTGCTTCCCTGTTCATTCATTGCACTGCAGCAATTGTATGGGAAGCCCATTGAATCATGTAAAATGAATGCCTCCCCATCCACCAGGGCCTCAATCACGTCTTCCCAAAAGTGTTTGAAGAAGCATAAGCCATTCTGGACCCACATGAATAACCTTTGGCAACTTTAATCCTGAAGCTTGGATAGTGGAAGAGAATTCACAAGAAGCCACAACGGGAATGGGCTGACACAGAGGGCAACAGAAAGCAGGACATATGCGAATATGGAATGCATAAATCGAAAACTGATAGCAGACTGTGTAACTGTGGTTACTGAGAACTGACCATGGCACATATAATGACTCAATGCCCGATTCATAAAATCGAAGTAACCATCACAGCGATACACTCTGCCACTCCTTGTGCAATTATCTGGCTTGACCACCTGAATATAAAATTATAGTCGTTGGTTTCTATCGGCCAGGTTTCTTCAGATTAGCAAACTGCTTCTCAGCTGTTGCCCCACTGAATGTTGCAAATGGTAACCCTCTGCACCACCTCCATACAAGAACAAGGTAATCCTACTTTTGCTGTTACCTGCAAACGTGTGAATTGGAGCGTTCTTTAATGCTATTGATAGTTCGCCCAGTAAAATTGTACAATTTCTCCTCTTCATAAGAATACTTCCCTTCAAATGGATGTACCAAGGGTTGAGAAACCCTCACCTGTTTGGAAATATCTTCACCACATTCTAATGGTCAGTGAATTAGACGGAAAGAGCACAGATGCGCTATGCAAGCAACTATGAACATGATGTTGCCGAAGGAACAGCCATGCCCCATTCCCTTTATTGTTACTGCTGCTATTTAGCATTCTGGGACTGTGGTAATACCAGGTATTGCAGTACCTGAGAGGCGGGGTATAAGAACCGATGCCGGTCAGCAGCCTTCACTTTCTGTATCGTAGCTGCTGGGTACAGTTCTAGCTGATTAAAGCCGATTAGATATGACTCCCCTTTGTCTCGAGAGTTATTGATTGTGCATCAATATAATCAGCTAGTACTTTTGAAGGATGCATCTCCGCATCAAGCCGGAGTGCCTTCAGCTCAGCCCCCACGTAGACAACTCTCCTGCTACTTTTAAGCATTGGCTGGCGTGTTTTGAGAGCTACCTCGACACGGCTGCCGACACCCCCACGGAAAGGCAGAAGATACACCTCCTACGCTCGCGGGTCAGCCCGGCGATCTACCCCCTGATCGAAGGGGCGGCGAACTATGCTGCAGCCATGGAGCTGCTTGAAGGACATTACATCCGTCCACTGAACCAGGTCTACGCCCGTCACCTGCTGGCAACTAGACGGCAGAGCCCAGATGAAACACTGGAAGACTTCTATCGGGCACTAATAGTGCTGGGCCAAAACTGCGGCTGCCCAGCAGTGACGGGGAACGAGCACACGCAACTTTTAATTCTGGACGCTTTCGTGGCAGGCATGCCTTCCCCCGACATTCGCTGAAGGCTCCTTGAAATGGACACACTGGGCCTCACTGAGGCACGGGCCCAGGCAGGGTCCATGGACGTTGCGTACAAGAACGCACTTGCTTTTGCCCCCGCTTGCACGGCGCCCCCCTGGGCTGTGTGGCACCCCGCCGCGGCAGCCCCCCAGACTTACCCGCTAACCCCGCAGGCCTGCGCAGCGAGATGGCCTGCTACCGCCGCCGGCCAACGCTGCTTCTTCTGCGGCCGGGCGAATCATCCGCGCGCACGCTGCCCGGCCCACACCGCCACCTGCAAAGGGTGCGGCAAGAAAGGCCACTATGCCGCGGTCTGCCTGGCCCGCACCGTGGTTGAGGTCTCCAGCGACTATGAGCAGCCTTTCTTCCAGGTCCCGGCCGTCCAAGGCCCACCGCAGCCTTTTTTTCAGGTCCCGGCAGCCCAGGGCCCACCGCAGGCTTTCTTGCAGGTCCCGGCTGTCCAACGCCCACCGCCGCCTTTCTCTCCCCAGGCAGCGTGCGACCTGTGGCCGTGGCCATTTTGCCCCCCAGCAACCACACTGGATGGGTGGGCGCCGCCATTTTTTCCCTCGCCGCCCCCATCTTCGGAATCCCCGTCCCCGGACTCCATGTGCGACCCATGGCCGACGCCATCTTGGATGGGGCCTCAAGCCCCCAGCACAACTGACTATGCGCTGCCCGACCACAACTCCCTCTTGCTGCAGCTGGCCTCCATTACCCTGGATCAGAGTCGGCCCCGGCCGCTAGCGAAGGCCACCACAACGATCGCCATCAATGGCCACGTGACGTCGTGCCTGATCGACTCCGGGAGCATTGAAAGCTTTGTCCACCCCGACACGGTAAGGCGCTGTTCTCTTGTCACCCATCCCGTAAAACAAAGGGTCTCCCTGGCCTCCGGGTCACACGCAGTGCAGATAAAGGGGTTCTGCTTAGCGAACCTCACTGTCCAAGGCAGGGAATTCCGCAATTTCCGCCTGTACGTTCTGCCGCACCTCTGCGCAGCCACCCTTCTTGGGCTGGATTTCCAGTGCAATCTACAAAGCCTGACCTTTAAATTTGCGGCCATGACCTGCAGGACCACGACACTAACCTCCGTAAATTTCTCCAGACCGCGAATCTCCTCAATCTGACCTACAATAAGGAGAAATGCGTGTTTAGCACCGACCGTCTAGCCATCCTAGGCTACGTAGTGGGAAATGGAGTCACAGGCCCTGACCCGGAAGGCATGCGCCCCCTCATGGAGTTCCCCCTCCCTCACTGCCCCAAGGCCCTAAAGCACTGCCTCGGCTTCTTTAGCTATTATGCACAATGGGTCCCTAATTACGCAGACAAAGCCCGACCCCTGATCCAGTCCACAACCTTCCTCATGTCGACGGAGGCCTGCCAGACCCTCTGCCGCATCAAAGCGGACATCGCAAAAGCCACGATGCGCGCCATCAACGAGTCCCTCCCCTTCCAGGTCGAGAGCGACGCGTCCGACGTAGCTCTGGCGGCCAGCCTCAACCAAGCGGGCAGGCCCGTGGCTTTCTTCTCCTGCACTCTCCATGCTTCCGAAATTCGCCACTCCTCGGTCGAAAAGGAGGCCCAGGCCATAGTAGAAGCTGTGCGACACTGGAGGCATTACCTGGCCGGCAGGAGATTCACTCTCCTCACGGACCAATGGTCGGTGGCCTTCATGTTCGATAATGCACAGCGGGGCAAGATAAAAAACGACAAGATCTTGCGGTGGAGGATCGAACTCTCCACCTACAATTACGAGATCTTGTACCGTCCCGGGAAGCTGAACGAGCCTCCTGATGCCCTGTCCCGCGGCACTTGTGCCACCGCACACGTAGACCGCCTCCGAGCCCTCCACGAGGACCCCTGCCACCCGGGGGTCACTCATTTCGTTCATTTTGTTAAGACCCAAAACCTGCCCTACTCCATCGAGGAGGTGAGGACAGTCACCAGGGACTGCCGAATCTGCGCGGAGTGCAAACCGCACTTCTACCGGCCAGAGAGAGTGCATCTGATAAAGGCTTCCCGTCCCTTTGAACGCCTCAGCATGGACTTCAAAGGCCCCCCTCCCCTCCACCGACAGCAACACATACTTCCTGAACGTGATTGACGAGTACTCCCTGTTCCCATTCGCCATCCCCTGCCAGGACATGACCACGACCACCGTCATCAAGGCCCTCCAAAGTATTTTTACACTGTTCGGTTTCCCCGCATACATACACAGTGATAGGGGGTCCTCCTTTATGAGCGACGAACTGCGTCAGTTCCTGCTCAGCAAAGGCATCGCTTCCAGCAGGACGACCAGTTACAACTCCCGGGGAAGCGGGCAGGTAGAAAGGGAGAACGGAACGGTCTGGAAGACCGTCCTGCTGGCCCTTCAGTCCAGGAATCTCCCAGTCTCCTGCTGGCAAGAAGTCCTCCCTGTGGCCCTTCACTCCATTCGGTCGCTGCTATGTACTACCTCAAACCAGACACCTCACGAACGTCTCCTTGTTTTCTCCAGGAAGTCCTCCTCCGGGACCTCGCTCCCCACCTGGCTAGCGACACCCGGACCCGTCCTACTGCGGAAACATGTGAGGGCGCACAAGTCGGACCCGTTGGTCGAGAGGGTCCACCTGCTGCATGCCAACCCCCAGTACGCCTACGTAGCGTTCCCCGACGGCCGCCAGGACACGGTCTCCCTTCGGGACCTGGCGCCCGCCGGAGCCCCACGCGCACCCGCACCATTGCCCCCCCCCGGCAGCACCTGACTGGAGGGTCAGTACTGCCGCCGGAGCCCCTACCCAGCGCTGAACAGGCACCGACGCCCCCTGCCCACTTTTCGCCCCAACAGCGCCGCCTAGGGGTGACAAAGCTGCCTGGGAGGAAGACACCACGTTCCCGGAGTCACAACCGCCGGGGCCCCCACCAGGATCGTCGCAGAAACTCAGACGCTCCAGAAGGACGACCAGGCCACCCGATCGTCTGATTGCTGCACCATAAACACTTCTTCTGTTACCCTTGACATCGCGGTACCTCCATACCTGGTCCTACCATGCAAAAGGCGACAGTAAAGCTGGCCATCACCCCGCTGGGTTCTTTTTAACAGGGGGTGAATGTGGTAATACCAGGTATTGCAGTACCTGAGAGGTGAATGACCATTGGCTAGACCTAGGGGTCTACCATTGGCTAATGTACATAGCCCTGCCCTGAGAGGCGGGGTATAAGAACCGATGCCGTCCCAGCAGCCTTCACTTTCTGTATCGTAGCTGCTGGGTATAATTCTAGCTGATTAAAGCCGATTAGATATGACTCCCCTTTGTCTAGTGGGTTATTGATTGTGCATCAGGGACATCCTAACAAAAGCAGCTATTTATAAGTACCTTTTAGCTATCTTTTAAAAAATCTATTCTGTTCAAATCAATGGATTTGTTTGAGAATTCAGTTTGAAAATAACTGATCAGCTTAAAAGCTCTTGAAGACAGATCAGTCCGAATTTCTAAAAAAACATGGATTATTTAGGAAAAGATCAGAACTACTGGAAATACTCGGCAGTTCTGGAAGCATCTGTAGAAAGAGAAGCAGAGTTAACATTGCAAGCCTTTCACCAGAAGCAACGTATTTAGGATTATTTGGGCTTCCACAGTAATAAGAAGTCAAAGAAAAAATGTTATTTAAAAGACATTTTCATAAAGTTAGCCTCATTTTTGGAGTTGCAATCTAATTTCATAGTTTGGACAAAGGAATGTCTGATGTGAATGAATAATTTATAGGGAGATTTTGGGCCATTTTCATGCATGAAGCATCTTCTAACCCCCAATAGCCAGTCACCTCATTTATTCCTCCCAGTGAGGAAGTGCTCGAAGAAGAGCAAAGATAGATTCTAGACGACAAACACAAGAACAGAAGAAACAGAAGCAGGAATAGACTATATGGCTGCTTGAGCCCGTTCTGCCATTCAATGCAATCACAGATGATCTTCTGCCTCTTACCCTCCTCCTTTCCCATCTGCTCAAAAATCTCGGTCCCACCCTTGAGTATAATTAATGATGGTGAATCTACAAACATCTGGTGATAGAGAATTCCAAAGATTCACAACCGTCTGAGTGAAGAGATTTCTGCTCATCTCAGTCCTAAATAATCAACTGCTTATCCTGAGACTATGCCCCATGTATGGTGGCACAGTAGCACAGTGATTAGCACTGTTGCTTCACAGCACCGGGGTTCCAGGTTCACTTCCCAGCTTGGGTCACTGTCTGTGTGGAGTCTGCATGTTCTCTCTCTGTCTGTGTGGGCTTCCTCCGGGTGCTCTGGTTTCCTCCCACAAGTCCCGAAAGATGTGCTTGTTGGATTAATTGGACATTCTGAATTCTTCCTCAAGTGTACCCTAGCAGGCAATGGACGGTGGCGACTAGGGGATTTTCATAGTAACTTCACTGCAGTGATAATGTCAGCCTACTTGTGACACTAATAAAGATTATTATTATTATTATAGATTCCTCAGCTGGGGAAACAACCCCTCACCAGTATCTATCCTGTCAGTCCCTTCAGAATCTTGTATATTCCAATGAAATCAGTCTTCGAAATGTCAGAGAGTATAAACCCAATTCACTCAGCTTTTCATCATAGAACAACTTTTCTGTCTAAGTAACCAATCTAATGAACTTTTCCTGTACTGCCTCAGAGGCAACTATATCCTACTTTAAATAGAGACCAAAGGTTTGTACATTACACCAAGTGTGATCTCATCAAGCCCAATTCAATTGTCGCAAGACTTCCTTGTTCTTATATTCTAAACCACTTGTAATAATGCATTTTCCTTCCCAATTGCTTGATGTACCTGCATCCTAGCTTTGTGTTCTTTGTACGAGTATACCCAAATGTCTGAGACTCAAGTCACACCCGTTTAAAAAGATATTTTGCTTCTCTATTCATCCTACCAAATGCATAGCCTCACACTTCCTAACTTCCCACATTTGCCACTTTGTTTTCTTCTCACTTAACCTATCTACATCTCTTTAAGTCCTCTTCACAGCTTACATTCTCACCAAGCTTCAAATTGTTAGCAAACATAGATACATTATTTGGCCTAATGTTGACTGTAAACAGTTGAGGTCCCAGAAGTGGTTCTTGCGGCACTTCACTGTTCACATCCTGCTAACTTGAAAATGACCTGTTCATCCTTACTCCCTCCTTCATCATCTTTCAGACTACCTGTTGCCTATTTGATTTGCTTGTTCTATTTGCTCTATGTGAACATTGAAGTATCCCATGGTTATTAAATTGCCTTTGTTACAAGCTTAAATTATTTCTTGCTTAATACTTTTTGTCCAATGGTTCAACTACCTTTAGGGGGCCTATAAACAATTCCTACCAGCATTTACGGACCCTTGTAATTCCTATTTTGCCGCTAATACTGATTTCACCGGCTAATCTTTTGAGTCAAGATGTTTTTTTACTATTGTCCTCATGTCAACTTTATTAACAGGGCTACACCTCCATTTTCGTTCTGTCAGTCTTTTCAAAATGATGTGTACCCTGGAATGTTTAATTCCCAATCTTGGTCACATTGTAACCACGTCTCTGTGATTACATGAAACGCATTTATGTCTATTTGTGCTGATAGTTCATATATCTTGCTCCAAGTGCTTTGTGCATTCAGATAAAGAGCCTTTAATTTAACATTATTGTCACTATTCTTTGCAAAGGCCTTGTATGCTAATGCATTATTACCATTCAACCAACTTGCTACATTGCTCTGTTGCCTCAATGTTTTGCTTTACATTTCCAAATCTCCCTTCACCTGATCCCTTCTTCCACCTCTTGTAGCTCTATCCATAGTCCTACGTTATACAATTTTCCAAGACACTGATTCCAGCATGGTTCAAATGGAGCCCATCCTAACAGAACAGCTTCCTCTTTCCCCAATGTCCTATGAACCAAAACCTCTTTTCTCACACCATACTTTGAACTAGGCATTTAATTCTCTAACATCCTTGATCTTCAACCCAGCAATTATGAGCCAGTCAGTTTAACCTTGGTGGTAGGGAAGCATTTAGAAACAGTGATTTAGGACAAAATTAACAGGTTCTCAGGCAAATACTGATTAATTAAGGAAGGTCGGGATGAATTTGTTAAAGATATATCGGGCTAGATTCTCCACCCCGCCGCGCGACATTTCTGCCCCGACCCGCTGGCGGGATTCTCCGTTATGCCGGCCGGTCAATGAGGTTTCACATTCTGGGATGGCCATTTCCCGATTACAAAATGGACACTTTGCAAAGATTGCAGGGAAAATGGACAACGCTGAGAAAATAAGCAGGTTCAGAGCTTGTCTGTATATTGGAGCCGCAGCTCCTAGACAAGCATACTAATGGCCCATCTCCGGGAACAAAAGAGTAACATTTGAGTAACCGATACTAAGGCAGACACCCCGGCGCCAGAGGAGGCCGAAACAAAGCAGGCCAACGGCCACCTAGGACATGCCCAGCTACCAGGGCATCCGCCCCTTTATTGGATGAAATCAATAGGATTGATCAAGAAACAGCCCAATTGATTGGGGCCAAGTTCAAGGCCCGCCCAAAAGCGCACGAAGCCCCTTCGGGTATAAGAAGAAGGCCCCAAGAGAGAATCGCTCACTTGGACTTGGCTCTCATAGCGGAGAGACCCGTCCACCAGCTGCACCAGAAGCAAGTAAGTCCAAGGTCAACGCTCGCTTCCAGACGGACGACCTTAGCTGTTCCCCTTCACCACTTCAACCCCAGCAGCCTCAGATCCGAACAACGGCCATTATTCCTCTGACTGAGTGGGCGCCCGAAGCTAAGTATAGGCTTTAGCAGTAGTGATAGTTTAGTCTGTAGAGTTCCGTGCATGAGTAGATTTAACTGTGTGTGTAAATAAATAAGCATTGACTTTGAACTAACTAACTGGTGTACCGAGTCTTTGATCAGTATTCAGTTTTGAACCTTGTGGCGGTATCGAAAGATACCTGGCGACTCTAGAGCAAACGTAATTAGAATTAAGGAAGGCGACCATATTGACCGCCATATTCAGAGCCAACCAAAGAGAGCAACATTTACTGGCGACTCTGATGGGATTCGACCTAGAAGTGGCCTCGCCACTCTGAGATTCGGAAGTGTGTTAATGCATGCGTACTAACAGGGATATAAGGTAAACCTGAGAGATTTTGTTGCGTAAAACTGTCGGGAGTTTTGTAGGCCGGAAAATAGAATAAGCCGTACCCGTGTTTACATCACCACTTTATCACCCCCTGTTCCAAATTCAGTAGAGAACCCAGAGATAGAGAGAAAATGGCAATGAAGGCAATGGAACGCCTTATGAATCCCCAAGAATTCGAGGTCGCAGCGACCAGTAGAGTAGGACAGTGTCCCGTATGGGAAGAAGAGATCAGAAAATATCTCAAAGAGAAAGGATGGCCCCTTTGGAGTGAATTCTGCGCCAATGACGAAACAGGTCTCGGGAGTATCGGACATACTTGGTGGGAGAACCTGTCAGAGCTACATAAAAAGAGCTTGGGGAAAGCTCGCAAGCCGATGGCAATCGTCTCCTGCTTGGCACAATTGCGAGTCACAGAGGAGGTCGTTAGGATGCTCCGTAGTGAGATTGAGGAGAGAGACAGAAATAGTGAGGGAGATGTGAGCGAATTTGAGAAGGAGAATAAGGAGTTAAGAGAACAGTTAGCAGCGAGGGACAGAGAGGTGGATGATGCCAAGTGGGACACCAGTCTTGTCTCGCCCATTTGAGTAGTTTTCAGACCTAGTACAATAAGGCCTGCCAGGACACACAAGACAAGAAACCGAGCAACAGGTAGAGCAATTGCAGAAACAGTGCAATGATTCAAAAGCAGCCCTACGAGCGCTCCACACTTCCATGACGGAACAAAGGCAGAGCTCCATAGATCACGCAAAGTGGCGGAAATAATTTGCAGAATTGCTATCTCTGCTTTCTGTCCAGAATGGGTTTCAAAGTACGTTTGTACCCCAGTTATACCAGGAAAACGGCCCCGATTGGCAGGAGTTAAATGAAACTGCCCACAGAGACGTACATGGGACATGTACGCAAGAAAAACCTCAGAAAAGGAAAGCACCCCAACCCCCGACTGAACAGGCAGAACACACCCCCATGAACCCTGTAACCACACACCGCAGGGCCGCAGCAGAAGGAAACGCAGATTTCCTATATACAACCCCGTTAACCGTGACCCAATTACGGGACACGTGTGGAAAAACTACACCGTTCCTTCCCACATCAGACCCCCACCAGTTTTTCGCCAGAGTTAAACAGCAGGCTATCATGAAAGGCCTGGACGAAAAGGAGCAAGTGAAGCTCACAGTTTTAAGCCTCGACCCTTCAGTCGTGGCAGCCCTTCCCGACCCACAGAATGTAGAAGGAGGTACACTCCAAGAAATGCACACAGCGATCCTGGATGCGATTGGCTATAACAGAGGAGACCCCGTAAAAGGCCTAAACAAGTGTAGGCAAAAGAAAACAGAGCACCCCACAGCGTTTGCTGGACGCTTGTGGATACATTTCATAGCAGTATTTGGAGAGTTAGACCGCGCCCATTTGTCCGCTGATAATATGGCTAAATGGACTCGAATCCTAGTCTCTCATGCGACAGAGGCAGGACAGAGAGCTTGCGCAAATTACGACCCCTCAGACGAGGCCCACAACGAGAAATGGGTTTTGAAAAGATTGTCCCACACTTGGGAACAATCCGTCCAAGGGAAAACCAGAGGAAGAGCAGGCAGACATGCATCCAGTTAGGACGCACCAGAACCCCGCATGGGTAAATGAGGGCAGGAACAGCTCACCGCAGCCTAAATCCCAGGAATGCTACAATTGTGGACAATTAGGACACTATGCACGAGAGTGCAACGCGCCCCAAAAGCAGCAGCGAAACCAACAGACAGGCACCCTAAATAAGAATAGGGCAAAGCCAATCCATAGTGTGAGCACCCGTTCAGAGAAGGCAGGCATAGACGGCACCAACTGACGGTGTTCGGGCTCCCCAACTTGGGTCTGCGACACCCTTTGGGACAAGTCTGGTCGACCGGTAGTAGCAGGCAAAGTCCGGGGACAACCCGTAGAATTTCTTTGGGTCACAGGTGGGTCCCGCACCACACTCAATTCCTCCACGATGTTTCAATGAGACACGTAGCCCACAACAGACACCATCACACTCAGCGGCTTTACAGGTCATTTACAACAAGGACACATTACAGCCCCTGTAGCGATACAAGGAGGGAACATTACGACTAAACACCCCTTAGTTTTGGTCGATCTACCCCAACAGCTGAACACATCCTAGGAATCGACTTTATGAGCTCCCACAACCTTTCATTTGATCCGGTAAATAAATGTGTATGGAGAATGGCAAAGGCAGCACGAGCCCCCGCCACGCTCACAGTTGGAGAGCATGCGAACAGAATCAGCGCAGTAGGAGACTTCTGGTTCGACCCTTGAGCCATTAGTCAGGACAAACAGGTTAGGGAAGTCCTACGGCAACACAAAGCAGCATTTGCACAGCACAAGCACGACTGTGGCAAGATAGCTGGCTTAGTGAATATTATAGGTCACGACCCCAGACCCCAAAAGCAGTACAGTTTTCCCCAAGAAGCAGAGGGAGAAATCTCAAAAGTAATAGCGTTTGCTTGATCAAGGCGTCCTCCGATCAGTAGCCTCCACAAATAACGCACCAATTTGGCCCGTCAGGAAACCCGATGAATCATGGCGACTGACCACTGATTACCGGGAACTGAAGAAAGTAACCCCAGTAGCAGCCCCCACAGTAGCCACGAGTCCCGAGACCATGCTCAAACAGGGACTACAGTCAAAAAAAATTTTGGTTTTGGACATTAGCAACGGCTTTTGGTCCATTCCATTGGATAAAGCGTGCCAATACAAATTCGCCGTTACATTCCAGGGACAACAATATACGTGGACGTGCCTTCCACGAGGCTTCCACAACTCCCCCTCCATTTTCCGCCGACAGCTGACAAATGGACTAGCAAAATTTTCCCGACCCAATTGTCTGGTCCAGTATGTAGATGACTTGCTACTACAGACAGACACAAAGGGAGAGCACATTTCGCTTCTCTCCGAATTCCTAGGACTCCTAAAACAGATTGGATGTAAAGTCAACCCCAAGAAGGCCCAGATTTTGCAGGAAAAAGTGATTGACTTGGGTACAGTAATCACACATGGTAAACGCGAGATCGAGCAAAAGAGAATTGACTTGATCGTCAAATTGCCCCTTCCCCATAATGTCACAGCCCTCCGGTCATTTCTAGGACTGGTTGGCTACTGCAGAAACCATATCGACAGTTTCGCCACAAAAGCAGCGCCCCTATCCGACCTTCTCAAGATAACAGGCATCTTGGGAATGGCTTCCACAGCACACGGATGCCGTGGATGCTTTAAAGAGAGCCCTCAGCACAGCCCCCCGCATTACAGGTCCCAGATCCACTTTCCCCGTACGCAATCGAAGTAGCAAGCACCGACCGAACCCTTTCGGCCGTACTCCTCCAGGAACGCCATGACCTATTAGGCCCCATGGCATACACCTCACGCGTGTTAGATCCTATCGAGTAAGGATTTTCTGCCTGCGAAAGGCACCTGCTCACAGTTTTTTGGGCAGTACAGTACTTCGCCTACAATACAGGACTCAACCCAATCACCATTCTCACTGAACACACCCCAACACAGCTATTATTAGACGGTCGACTTAAATATGGCACAGTCAGCCCAATCTGCGCAGCCCGTTGGACCCTTCTTTTACAGGGACGGGACATCACAGTTAAAAGAACCAAGACCCACACTTTCCTAGCCGACAATTTGCAATATGCAGGTACTCCACATGAGTGTGAGATCATCACCACAAACCATAATTCACGCCCATTTATACCTAAGTCAGCTCCCAGGAAAGCAGGTAATACACCCAAAGACCCCAGCCCACAGATACGTGTGGACCCCTGAAAATTTATGTGGATGGCTTCTCCACAGTTTTGAATGGAAAGAGAATCACCGGTTGCGGCATTTATGTAGAGGACGCGCAGGGACGCACCCTTGAAGAGATTTCATTAAAGTTGCCAGGACATCTAGGCTCGCAGGCAGCAGAACTGGCAGCCATAGCTTACATTGTTGATCACCCTGACTCGTTTCCGACCCCAGCGGACATATATTCGGACAGTTTATATGTCTGCAATAGTTTAACAGAATTTCTACCCCTGTGGGAAACTAGAGGATTTGTTTCCGCAGACAGAAAGCCCCTACCCTCAGCCCCATTACTCCGGCATATCCTAGAGACAGCTAAAGATAGGAAATATGGTATCATTAAAGTTCGCAGTCATCACCGTTCTTCCCCCCCCCCCCGGTAACATTAAAGCAGACGCCCTAGCGAAGGCAGGTTCCAGACATGGTTACTTTTGGAACACCCCCCCCCCCCCCCCCCCCCCGAGAGCACCCCAGTACACACGATTCAGGTCTCACAGACCAACATTCAGGATCTAGCGAAAGCCCAAAAGGAAGATGAAAAGCTCAGGGAAGTTTTAAAAGGAACCTTCCCAACCCCGTACGATAAGTTTAAGAACGCAATAACCACACATGGCAGTGTGATTTTGAAAGACGGCATTCAGGTAGTTCCCAGCCAGGACAGGAACCAGATTATTTGTCAGTTCCTTGACAATCATGGACACCAAGGCATTGAACCCACCCTAACCCACCTCAGACCGCTTTGCAGGTGGCCTGATTTAAAAGCCGATGTAACCCATTACATTGAAAATTGCTTGATCTGTGCCCAGAACAATCCGGACAGGTATGCAAGAAAGGCTCAGGGTGTAGTCTCCCCCCCCCCCCCCCCCCGTTAATGGCCCCTGGACAAATTTGCAGATAGATTACATAGGACCCCTACCCCCCTGCAGAAATGGTTTTAAGTATGTGTTGGTGGTCATCGACACCTTCACAAAATGGGTGGAAGCTTTTCCATCCAGAACGAATACGGCCAAAACAACAGCTGAAATCCTAACACAGTACATCTTTACAAGATGGGGCTTCCCACGCAGTATAGAGTCCGATCAAGGCTCCCATTTTACAGGACGAGTAATGAAGAATGTCCTCACAATTTTCGGAATTAGACAGTAGTTTCACATAGCATACCACCCTCAGTCAAGCGGCATTGTAGAGAGGATGAACAGAACTCTAAAAGCCACTCTCAGGAAAATGGTGCAACAGAACAACAGCACCTGGGATTCAGTTTTCCCATTTGCTTTAATGTTCTTACGAAACACGGTATCCACCTCCACAAGATACACCCCCCACACCCTCATGACCGGGCGCCCCGTGAAAGGGAATGAGTATTTATTAGGACTGGATTTGGCCAGCCCCGCAGTCACCGCCCTCACGCATGAAAATGCTGTACAGCAGCTTATTGAGAATATAAAGGCAGCCCAGCTCGCAGCAGCTGTCAGACTTGGGACCAGGACGAAACAAAGCAAAGCTTGTTTCGATAAACCGGTACACACCACCGAGTTTGTAGTAGGGCAGCAAGTGATACTTTCCCTATACAACCCCAGTTCATTCCTGTCCCCCCAATTTTCCGGATTGTACACCACTTCAGACAAAGTCAGCCCCTCGGTATAAAAGATTACATATCCCAACGGCAAGTCTGCGTGGTTTCACATAAACCAGCTTAAGGCTTATGGCTCACAGAACAACCATGCACACCACATCTCGCTCGCAGCAGCAGACAGGCCCGCCCCGGCCACAGATGACGCATTCCTACCCTTCCCCAGCCAATCCAGCCCGTCCTCAGACACATCTTCAACTCCACCCCAGAGGCACGACTCCGCCTCTCCCTTCCTTCAATCAGCAGAGACAGCGACAGTGATAGCGATAGCAATGACGACAGCCACAGCACACCATGTTATGATTACACCCCTGCACCAGGCCCCACTCCCAGCGAATCAGAGCATGATTCCAGTGACCCCTTCGAAATCACGTACATCAAAGCCCCTGACTCAGACCCACCACCCGACGATGACGGATTAAACCCTTGCAGCTCCAACCTCGACACAAGATTCCGGCACCGCGACAAATCATTCAGGCTCATCCGGAATGATGAGATGGACCCCAATTCGCCCCAAGCGGCTGTAGCCAAACTACTCCAGTCAAGAGTATGGCAGCCGGGAGAAGATGATGACATAGAGTCTGACACCCACCAAATGAATCCCTTTGTGACTCTGTTCGCTACTGAGCAATGAGGTGTCCACATGATGGTAAAAAGGAACCGGTGGAGAGATACGGTGTCCTTTCTGATGGAACTTGCACCATGTTTGTCAGTTTAATGTACACGTTAAATGTTGTTTGTGAATTAAAAAGTTTTCTTGGCCCCACGCCACCACTCTTTTAACGCCCACTAGCAGTTAATGGAACAAGTTTGTCGACAGATAACCGTTCAGAGGAACTAGTTTGTCGGCAGACAACCAATCATAGCTACTCTCCTTATTTGAAGGTAATCACGAGAGGCAGCCCCCATGACGACCACATATTCGTTCCGTGCCTGCCAGTCGCTCAGGCAGTGGAGAAACGGCACTGGTCCCCACCCTGCCTGAGGACCCCCCTCTGGTCAGCTACGCTCGGGTAGAGCACAAACGGCACCGATCACCGTCCTACCCGGGGATTCCACCCATTCTTACCCGCCACAGCCCACACACACCCCATTTTGGCACTTATAGTTCAAAATGTTTTTGTTTGTTTCTGGCGACCCTTAGGTTGCTTCCGTATGCTATTTACATCCTCATACACTAGGATGGTAGATCGTACAGGCTGCGAGACGTCTCGCACTGTGTCAGTATTTTTCTCGGATGTCTTGTCCAAATATTCCGTTAAAAAAAAAAATGAGGGAGTCACAGATGGTTACTAATTATAATGGGTAATTGGCAACAAAGGACAGACAGACAGACATACGAGGTCTTAAGCAAGATAATAACAGATATTATGCTTGTGTCCACAGAACTCCGGAACCTCAGGAACCCCAGAGGAAGAAAAAGAAGACAGAAAGAAGGAAAGATGAAGACAACCTTCATGTTCTACACTTGGATCTTAGCGGGATCCCTTCAGTTGTGTGCAGACGCTACCTCCCTGACCCCTACCACACAGGCCGTGAATGATTCCCACCCCTGCCATACACTGTACCCTGAGATAGTTACCTCCGAGATAGTTACCCCCGAGACAGTTACCGACACCCTGACCTGGTGTGACAAGTTTATCACCTGATATTCACTATCTTACATCGTAGAAGCACTCTTTGTACTGGCAATACTCTGCAGTGTCGTGCAGACACTTAGACTCAGAAAATGGCGGAGGAGAGCCTCTCGCAACCGTACTCCGGTATACACATTTCGATCCCCTATCTTCGGACTCCAACAAACCCCCCAACCCATTTAAGTGAATTAAAGTGCATCCGTTTTTTGTGTGTGTTTTGTTTGTTTAATAAAGAAATGTAAACCTCTGTGCTTGACTGCCAAGCCAGAGAGACTTGTGTTGCTGCTATTTGTACAGTTTAAAATGTTGTAGATTATTTTTGATTGTTTGAGTGAGGATAGTTTAGTTAAGGATAGCTAGAGGTTCCAGTTTTTATTTTGTAATGCATGCCTGAATGTCATAGCACCCCGTAGAATTTTATAATGATGTATGTATATAAAATAACTTAGATAAAGTTGCAATTCAAAGGACAGAGCAGTGTAGAGCCTGTGAAGTGCTTATGGGTGCCCAGCTTGGTCAGAGAATGAAGACGACGCGGTAATGTGATCCTTCACGCTTCGCGTTGAGGATCACAAGGAGGAAGTGTAGCCATCTGGGATGGCCACTTCCCAATTACAAAATAGACACTTTGCAAAGATTGCAGCGAAAATGGACAATGCTGCGAAAACAAGCAGGTTCAGAGCTTGTCTGTATATTGGAGCCGCAGCTCCCAGACAAGACCAAAACTGTAGGCCCATTAGCATACTAATGACCCATCTCCGGGGACAAAAGAGTAACATTTGAGTAACCAATACTAAGGCAGACACCCCGGCGCCAGAGGAGACCGAAACAAAGCAGGCCCACGGCCACCTAGGACATGCCCAGCCATCAGGGCACCCACCCCTGGATGAAATCAATAAGATTGATCAAGAAACGGCCCAATTGATTGGGGCCAAGTTCAAGGCCCGCCCAAAAGCGCGCGAAGCCCCTTCGGGTATAAGAAGAAGGCCCCAAGAGAGAATCGCTCACTTGGACTTGGCTCTCATAGCGGAGAGACCCGTCCACCAGCTGCACCAGAAGCAAGTAAGTCCAAGGTCAACGCTCGCTTCCAGACGGACGACCTTAGCTGTTCCCCTTCACCACTTCAACCCCAGCAGCCTCAGATCCGAACAACGGCCATTATTCCTCTGACTGAGTGGGCGCCCGAAGCTAAGTATAGGCTTTAGCAGTAGTGATAGTTTAGTCTGTAGAGTTCCGTGCATGAGTAGATTTAACTGTGTGTGTAAATAAATAAGCATTGACTTTGAACTAACTAACTGGTGTACCGAGTCTTTGATCGGTATTCGGTTTTGAACCTTGTGGCGGCATCGAAAAGATACCTGGCGACTCTAGAGCAAACGTAATTAGAATTAAGGAGGCGACCATATTGACCGCCATATTCAGAGCCAACTAAAGACAGCAACAAGCCCCACACCATCGGGAACCCCCTGGGCATTGGTGGAGAATCCCGCCCACTATGTTTAAATGATTTGCTTGAGTATTTTAATAATTTAATATTTTAATAAGGTGGATGAAGGTAACAAAGTTGATGTGTTGCAAATCGACTTTCAAAAGACGTTTGGTAAAATGTCACAAAAAAGGTTGTTGTGTTATTCACCCTGGGGTAACGCGGACTGCTACTGGATGCAGTTGTACTTGAAAGTAGACTCCAAACTTCGATGTTAAGCAGTGCACACAGTTCACTGTGGGTTTGACACTCTACTAATCTAAGCGCGCTTTCTATAACTACCTAGACCAGACTAGATCTGAGCCACGTGTAGAAGGTGCTAACTGATATATACACCCTGACTGTCACTACAGTTGTCACCAGTGGAAAGAGGCAGAGTGTTGATGTCTCGTGTGTTTTATATTGGGAGACCACCTTCTGGTGTTCTGCCTGGTGATTGGCTATGTTCTGTCCTGTGTGTTGATTGGCTGTACTGGGTGTCTGTCACTGCCTGTCTGTTTCTCATTATGTGCATGAGTGCATATCATGACATCTCCCTTTAAAAAAAAAAGGTTTGGTTGCTTGGAGCACATGCGACTGTATTTACATGTAGAACTATTTACATTAAATGGCGAGTGGATGAGTATACATATAAGAGGTGTCTAGCGTACAGATACAGAACAAAATTTATAAGATAATGTCTATAAGACCAATCTTTGGGGCTTGTGTCTGGTCCTTGTCGACCGCCTGAGAGGTGGAGGTGCGGACAACAGCACCTTGTCAGGCGGGATTGCTGCCAGAATGGTGGCCTCGTGGTGCGAGGTGTCCGGAAGAGGCACGACAACATATGGAAAAGTAGGATCTGGTGGTGGGCATGCAACTTTGCGCACGCCCTTCTGTTGCGCCTGACAATGGAGCCATCAGCCATATGAACTACAAACAATCTGGGAGCAGTCTGTCGAACAACAGCTGGAGCTGACCAGCCTCCATCAGGTAGCTTGATCCGAACAGCATCTTCCGGAGATAGCACAGGCAAATCGGTAGCATGAGCATTGTACGTCAGCTTTTGCCAGTTCCTGAGTTGCTGCACCTTTTGCAGCACTGGGAGGTGATCCGGGTCTGGTAAGTGTATGGCTGGAACAGTCGTCCACAGGTCTCTATTCATGAGGAGTTGAGCCGGAGACATACCGGTGGACAGAGGGGTTGCCCTGTAAGTCAACAGCACAAGGTTGAAGTCAGAAGCAGAGTCTGCAGCCTTGCAGAGCAGTTGCTTCACTATATAGACCCCTTTCTCAACCTTCCCGTTGGACTGCGGGTAGTGTGGGCTTGAGGTGATGTGGTTGAATTGGTACGACTTGGCAAAATTGGACCACTCTTGGCTGTGGAAGCAGGGACCATTGTCACTCATGACAGTCAGTGGAATGCCATGCCTGGCAAATGTCTCCTTGCAGGCCTTGATGACTGTCCTTGATTTGAGGTCTGACAGCTTCACAACTTACTGGTAATTTGAGAAGTAATCTATGATGAGTCATGCCCATTGGCGTGAAAAAGGTCGATTCCCACCTTGGACCACGGAGAGGT